>NC_051164.1:85548479-85608478 GCF_013339745.2 Dermacentor silvarum
CGCAGATGCATGGGGCCAGAGGTTGAAAGTCCCCGGGTATGTAGTTGAAAGTGCACTGCTTCCAGTAAACGGGGCCATTTGGGACGCTAGCGAAGGTACTTAATTTTACGGCCATTGACATCAACCAAGAAGTGCCCTGAACAGGCCGAGAAGGCGGTCTCTTGCGTGACGGGATACATATTAGCGATAGTGTAGCAACAGCGGTTGGAGGTCGATTCGTGGCACGGGCAGTAGCTTTTATAGGCGGGCTTCGGGCAATGAAGAAGGAAGATTAAGTACTACTAGTGACATCATTAGTAGTGACACACCAGCAAGGAATAGAAATAGAGCAGAAAGATTAAAGGAAATCCGCACAAAGAATAAGTACACAGACGGTGAAATTTGTTACATAAACATGCAGGATGGTCGGAAGCAGGAAGAGTGGCTGGAAATTCAACCACAGCTGAATGACGAAGCTAGTATACCGTGTACTCTTTGACCGAAACGCATCTGCGACATTTATAGCAGCCGCTTGTTATTGAGAATTTTGAATGTGACAGGGGGCAGTATGGGATGGGTGACTGGGTCAAGCAAAGGTGTAGGCATGATAATTAGGCGAAGTCTGATGTGGCAAAGGGTAAAAGAGACATGTAAGAAGCATTTATGGATTAGCGGCACATGGGAAGGCAAAAAGATGTGGCTGGGAGTAACTTACCTATGGGCACGTAGTGATAACACATAAAAATAAAGGCTTGATTGCATTAGAAGCAATATTAATGAGTTCTAGAAATCGGGACAGGTGGTAAGAGAATGAGATATGAATGCGTACATGGATAATTTAGACGGATATACTTCTTACAACGGTTCTCTAGTGCTGGATCTGTGTGATGTACATCACCTTATTGTAGTTAACAGGGGGAAAGTCATGGACAGGTAACCGCTGGCGAAACAGATGGTAATGTATAGATTACGCCTTAGTCTCAGAAAGGATCTACGAAAAACTAGACCAAATGATAATAGGCGAACATGGAAGGAGTAGCCTGGGTAGCTATCACAGACGTTTAACATTAAAGTTTTGGAGAGATAATAATGCAAAACACGAACCAATAGCACCAGAATTTCTAAAAATGAATGAAGAGCAAATAACAGAGATCGCAAAAAAAAAAAACACACAGAAGAAAATGACGGCGTTTTCTACAACAGTCTGGGAATATAAGGAACTGGTAGACGTTAAGCAGTAGGAGATGAGACAGACTTGGCAATAAAACGTTATATGAAAAGCGGAAACCACGTAAGTGGTGGAACAAGGAAATAAAGCAAGCTAGAGAAGAGCGTAAGCAGGCGTCTAGGGATCATCGAGAAGCCAAAAAGTTTGGATTACACGAAGAAGAGGTGCTCCTTAGATGGAAGAAATACCGAGAAAAGAGAAGTGTTACGAGTGAGCTCGTGCAAGAGAAAAGTAAATGTGCAAGTGAACGTTGGGTGCATAACGGTCGCAAAAGAGGCAAAGGTGCCCGAAAAAGATTCTGGAACTATGTAAGAGCACTCGGAGCTCCAACTAAAAATTCACAAACGGCTATAAGTGATGAAGATGGTAACATCTTCGAAGGAGACGTGCGGTGCATCACAGACGTTACTAGGGATAACTTCGACACGAAAGAAAGCGTCACACTCAAACAGATCCAACAACAACAGAGAAGTCTGATAAATCAAAATTAAGCATAGAAAACTTCCTGTACAAAAACAAGAAAATGTCCCTAATAACACGGTAGCAGGACCCGATGAAATCCCAACACAGGTAATCAAAAACCTACTGTTGGCTAATGCGATCCAGCAAGTGATTAGAATGAAGGAAATTTGGGTTAGATGGCAAGATAGCAAGGTGAACCTCATATGAACCTCAGTTCGTAAAGGCCGGTTACAGTAATATCAGTGATCTATAGTACGGCAATGCAAGTCTTAAAACTAGAATGTCGAAGGGAGTGGGTGGAGAAAAATGTTCTACTGGGAGAACTACACAATGGGTTCAGACCAGGCAGACGCTTAAAGGATATGTTTGTATTACTAACTCAGTGCATAGAGATTTTAGTAGCTCAGAATATACCTTTATGAATAACATGTCTAGATATAAGAGGATCCTACGACAACGTAGACAGAAAATTGTTATGGCATAGATGACGATTTCGTGGAACTGCTGATCGAGATATGCAGGGTGTTTCAGCGGACACTTTCAAAAATTCATGGAGGTTGCCTAGTTTTAGTAATTCCAGTTAATGAGCTGGTCTACTCGAAAAGGCGGACATTACTTGCACAAGACATTGAAATGCATAATGGAATAATTAACAAAAATGCACAAATGAAATTTTAAACTAATTACCTGATGGCCCATATTGCAATTTCCAAATTGTAGCTGTGGAGTTCGCAAATCGGATCACCTTGGAGTGAATTCTCGGGATGACACCAGTTTCGAGATAATAATCCCGAACTTTGCGGAGAAATGCATTGGCGTTCCAGTTAGGTTCTTATCAAAACGACGCTTTATGCATTGAAGCACAAAATTAACTGGAAGGTGTTCGCTGAAACACCCTGTATATATAGAGTCAACCGAGTACAAGTTGTATGGGAATGTCGAAAATGTAATGAAGTGGTGGAAATTCTCAAAGGAGTGAAGCAAGGATGTCCTGTGTCTCCATTGTTGTTTGCGATTTATGTTAAGGGCATATAAAGGTGACTGGAAAGCAGTGAATTAGGGTTTGATTTAAGCTACATGTGTAATGGACAAATGGTGCAACAGATGGTCCCTGAACTGATGCATGCGGACAATAGTGTATAGTGTTGCTAGCGGACAATGCAGGAGATTTACAGACAGAGAAATCGAGAATTATTATGTTTGAAGAGACAAGTAATTACGTGGTGGTCAATTGAACAGCAAGTCATACCCATAGACAAGCAATATGCATACCTCGGCGTATAAATAAACAAAAGAAAGACTTACTCAAGCACCCAGCACCCGCACTGAGGAACCGAGTAACTTTACCGTGTCAGAAACATGACAAGCCGCTGTTTCAAAATGTTTGCCAAATAAATAACAAATAGCACACTGGTCCCGATTTAATTCATAAGCGGAAAGTTTGGACAGCTTGGAATATATTTCTAGCCCTGCTTTTAGTACAAGCACCGTATGTATACACTGCTCGCGCTGTTTGGACAAGGTGTAATGAGCTCTGAAAGCACTTACATGTTCTCGAAAGCTGTCGCCAAAGCTTCGTGTGGTGCACGTAGTCACCGTCTACGATACGCGTCGAAACAGAGGTTTGCTGCGCCGCACGAGCGTCACGCGCTTGCATTGTAAACGCGGAGGCAACGAAGGCAGCTGAGCAAGCAATGGACGCGTCACCACGTGATCAAATATGGCAGCGCCCACGGGAGCGCCGCGAAAAGTTTCAATACTCTGGAGTGTGCGAAAGTTCGTTTTTACTAGTGTTACCCAGCACGGGCAGGCTGTATCTTAGGAAGACTACAAATAATGCATGGTACAGCTGTAGCATCGATTGTACAGATGTGCCCCAAGACTTTTCGCCGGCTAACTTGAATATATGGGCTATTGCAGTCAACCTCTTTTTCATATATGAGATATGTGGCGTCCAAGACAAATCCCTGTCGATGATGACTCCAAGGAAACGGTGCTTTGTTTCGTAAGCAATTATTGTCCATTTATGGGTATAACATATGGAGTAAGTGTTTTGCGTGTAAATGCGACTAATTGGGGTTTTTCTGAGGATAGTTCAAGGCCCTTCGTATGAAGGTACGACGAAGTTTGCGTCACCACCTTCTGCAGTCTCGCTTGTATCTGCGGACGTGTCGGGCCGGATGCCCAGATGCAGATATCTGCATAAATGAATATCTGGACCGTCCTTGGCAATGATCGTACAAGGCTGAACAGTGCTATGTTGAAGAGGCTTTCGGCATGGTTGAATGGTGGGATGTCATTCCATCCTCTGTAATTAAGAGCGCAGGGCACGGCCACCAATGCCCACATCGGTCAAAGCATCGAGGATTGCTTGGTGTGCTACATTATCATACGCGCCTTTACATCAAGAAAAATCGCCTCCATTATTCGTTTGATGCTTTTTTGATGCTGAATTATCATCGTCATCATCAGCCTATATTCATGTCCACTGCAGGACGAAGGCCTCTCCCTGCGATCTCCAATTACCCCAGTCTTGCGCTAGCTTATTCCAACTTGCAATGGCGCCGGAAGGCCGCCATTGCATTCGGATAGACCTCATTGTGTTCCAAGTACCATGCAAGGCGCGTCAACACCATCCTCTCCATTAGTTTCGCAATGCATCTGGAAAGAAAATTAAAAAAATTAAATTATGGGGTTTTACGTGCCAAAACCAGTTCTGATTATGAGGCACGCCGTAGTGGGGGACTCCGGAAATTTGGACCACCTGGGGTTCTTTAACGTGCACCTAAATCTAAGTACACGGGTGTTTTTCGCATTTCGCCCCCATCGAAATGCGGCCGCCGTGGCCGGGATTCGATCCCGCGACCTCGTGCTCAGCAGCCCAACACCATAGCCACTGAGCAACCGCGGCGGGTAGCATCTGGAAAGAGCGATGGGCCGGTAGTAGTAGTATAAACTTGAATTTGTCGAAGATGGAGCTTAGGGAGGAGGGGAGTGGGAGGGCCCGACCTCTTCTTCCTCAGGCGGCGGCCAGGCCTTGCGCTTTGGCGGCGTCTTCGGCCATCTGGGTGACCCGCAGTTGGAGATCCAGGTCTGAGCTGAGCAGTGCAGTCTCCCACTGCTCTAGGGTATTGATGGGAAGAGGAGGAAATAAGCCAGGGGGTTTTCTCGTCCTTATCAAGGGACATGCCCACATGATGTGATGAAGATGGGCTCTACCTGCGCATAATTTGCAATCAGCTCTATATAGCCCAGGATAGAGGTGACTGTACGTCACTGGGTTTGGGAAAGTGTGCGTATGTAAAAGGCGCCAGGTAACTCATTGCTTTTTATCTAAATTTTTGTAAGCGGCAGGGTAATGCCTCCTGCCCTGGCGGTATAATTGTAGAATTTTCTTGTAGGATACCATCCGGTCCCTGCCTGAACGGCGGAAAGATTCGAACTGCGCATCGCAAGATGTTGTCGTGCGGCCGCATATGGCACTGTGAGCAGCTTTGTTTCCCGGAAGACTGGAGTGCGCCGGTGCCCAAACGAGTTGCGTCCATCTGTGCCCGGTCTCCGGTACCCTGGCCAGAATTTTGAGGGCTTCAGGTGAAATGCGCCATTTCGCGAAATTTCGTATAGCTGTCTTTGAGTCGCTATGAATTTGGCTGCGGAGGAAACGCACGCAAAGGCGATTGCGACTTCCTTGCCGACCTCCAGCGAGGTTGTAGTAACTGAGCTTGTAGCGATGATTTGATATTGCTGATCTAGTACAGCCGCTGTCATAGCGTCTCGGTCACGATACTCGGCAGCATCTACATAGGCCACGTCCTGAGAGTTTGCAAAGCGTTTTTGTAAGGATATGGCTCTTTCCTGCCTGCGCTCTTGGTTGTGCAGAGGGTGAGTGTTCTTAGGTAATGGTGGGACGTGTATGTGTTTACTTAACTCTGTGGGAATGTCCCGCTTTGGTCAGAATTGGGTGTTGTATGTAATTCCGAGTGATTGGAGAATGTGTTGCCCCGTCGGAGAACGCGAGTCTCTCTCCAGTTGGGCAATTCTTTGGGCTTCCATGAGCTAGTCAAGAGTATTGTGTACTCCTAGAGCCTTAAACTTTTCGTTTGCAATCGTAATTGGTAGGTGTAGAGCCTGCTTGTATGCTCTCTTTATCATGAGGTTAATTTTGTAGCGTTCAGCATTATTTAATTGCAGGAATGGAGTAGCATACACTATTCTGCTTATGACAAAAGCCTGTACCAATCTGAGTAAATTAATTTCTGAGTAAATTAGTTTCTTTCATGCCGTGGTGTCTGTTGGCGATGCGCGAAATGAGTCTTGTTGTTTGATGTACGTGCGAGTCTAGTGCCTTTATCACTATTGGCCTGTATTCTTAGCCCAAGTATCCTGATGCTCGGTACTATTGGGATGTCCTGGTCATTAGCTTTGAGCATGATTTGAGGGGGTGTTAGACAGTTTTCCTGCGTGTGCACATGGGTCTATACAGAAGTAACTGACTTTTTCGGGGAGCAGGAGAGTCCTTTAGGTGTTACGTATTCCGTGACAACTTCGATTCCGTGACAACTCCCTCAGGTTACCCAGACTGTCACGTCGTCTGCATATAAATTATGCTGTAGTTTAGGGATTTTAGCTAGCTTGCTTGGCAATCCTAGCATGGCCATATTGAAGAGGTAGGCAGACAGGACCGAGCCCTGGGGTGTCCCTCGATTCCCGAGCGAAATGCTCTCCGAGGTTACCACACCGACGATGATTGCACGTGGCTGTCCTGCCTGTAAGAAAGTCTTTTATATAATTGTATGCTCTGGAGCCAACTCCTAGTTTGTGTAGCTGGGTTATGATGGCTTCGTGATGAACATTGTCGAAGGCTTTGGTTAGATCAAGGCCAAGAATGGCCCGGGTATCAAGTTCTGAGCTGTGATCACCGTCTATTATTTGGTGCTTAATTTGAAGCATAATGTCCGGCGTGGAAAGCTTGGGCCTGAATCCAATCATCGTGTGAGGGTACAGGTCGTGCGCTTCCATGTGTTTGTTTAGGCGAGTAAGGATGATGTGTTCCAGAAGTTTGCCTAGGCAGGAGGTGAGCGAGATGGTGTTTTAGGTTCTGTAGCTGCAACCTCTTGCCCGCCTTTGGTATCATGACAATTTTAGCTTCCTTCCACTGTTTAGGGATGTGGCCAGTCTCCCAACACTTATTGAGATACTTAGTTAGTGCTTCTATGGAGTCATCGTCCATGTTCCGTGTAGTTTTGTTTGTTACGCCGTCCGGGCCCGGAGCGGAGTGCGTTCGTAGACCGTGTATGGCCCCGCGGACTTCAGCTTCCGTGATCGGTTCGTCGATTATTGGGTTTGGATCTCCCGTGTATGCGGTTAAGGTCATTTTGGAATGGTTTCCGATATAGAGATTCTTGAGTTCGTTAATTAGGTCTGTGTCTTATCCCGGGTAATTATAGATTATTTTGCTGAGATTATGCTCCTGCACAGTTTTACTGCTCTCGGGATCGAGTAGACATCTAAGTATGCGCCATGTTTTGGCCATGCCTATTTGCGCTTCCATTACATCACATGCACTATGCCAGTTTTGGCGGGTTAGCTGGTGAGCATAGTCTTCAATTTGTTTAAGATCGATATGCGTCTGCGTAGGGATCTATTCAGTTTCTGTTGTTTTAGTCGTCTTTCCAAGCTAGCTTTTCCTTACCACTGTGGAGGAGCTTGGCATCTGCCGCCTGGATATTAGCTTCTTCTCGTATGGTTATGGTCGCCTGCTTAACATTTTGTTGTAAGCTGTCAACCATGCCATGCAGGTTCGTTTCTGTTTTTTGTAATTGCTTAAAATTGTCCCAGTCCGTGATGTGGATTCGTTTGCCGATAAGTTTGGCGGGTCCCGTTCGGATTGTGGTGGCAACTATGAAGTGGTCACTTGCCATGTTTCCTTGCGTGTTCAACTATGTGGCGCCTGACACGTTTTTGGTGAAGGTTAGGTTTGGTGTAGTGTCCACGCAGACGCGATTTTCTGTGCGGGTGGGTTGTGTCGGATCTGTGAGCAGCGTGAGTTGCTCCTGCTGCGTGTCTAGCCACAATTGACGGCCATTGCGGTGATCGGTGCGATAGCCCCATGCAGAGTAATGTGCATTGAAGTCGCCTTGTATGACAAGTGGTTGTTTGCTTGCAATTTGTGATGCTTTCCGGAATAGATTGAGGAATTTGTGTTGCTGTTTAGGCTTGCTGTATACGTTGAGCACAAACAGGCTGCCAGTTCCTCGCTTTGCCGTAGGAATAATTTCCACTAGCACGTGTTCTACCGACACAATGCCGGTCTCGTGTATGAGTGCCGGTATGTTTAGTTTGATTAGCGTAGCGATTGGAGCTTTGCCTGTGCCCGATACATCGGCGCAGAAGGACGCATAGCCTGATAATTTGGCCTGACCCCCCTTCTCTTGGAGGGCAATCATGTCTGGAGCTTCGTAATCCTTAGTTTGTAGGAACTGCTGGAGATTACCTCGTTTGCGGCGGAATCCCCGGCAGTTCCATTGCCGTATGACGTACATAGTGCTTTTACCGATATTCCAGGCCATCGTTGGTCGGGCGGTTGTAAGGCTTAGTTACTTTAATGGGCCCTACGCTGGGCCTATGTTGGGCGTTTTCGAGGACCGCAATTTTGGCATTATAATTTTCGGCAAGGTTTGTTATCGTGGTGTGGAATGTTTTATGCATTATCTCGAATTTGATATCAATGGCCCTGGTTATTTCCTCTATGATCGTGTCTTCCCTGATGTTATGCTTAGAGGTGCCAGGGTGGGCGGTTGTCCCTTGGGAAGGAGGGGATTGTTCTACCACTCTGCCTTTCGCGGGTAGGCTCTCGGTATCGGAATCTAGTTGCGCGTATTGTCTATCTCTGTCTTTGCTGCGCGTATTATCTATCTCTATATGGGTACTTTCTGGTTCTGCCGGTACAGCTACTTTCAGCGGTGTTGCCTTCAGTTGGGCTACCTCGGCCTTGAGGGCCTTATTCTCTGCCAGTAGAATTTCGAGCATTTGTTTGATTTTTGTTAGCTCGCTGTCGTGAGATGAGGGGAGCGTGGGGTTTTCTATCTTAGGGGGTTTGGACAGGGAGACATTTGCCCAGCTTACCTTGTTGTTATTGGTTGAGGTCTTGCTTTCTTGTTTAGCTTGGGGTCGATGTCCCGATCGGCATCTTGATCTGGGTGCCTTGCGATCGGCGGCAGTGTCCCTCGAATTTGAGCGGGATTGGCGTTGGGCCGCCGTTGTCTGCTTGCCGTCTTGACGTGGCAACGATGGGTTTCTGCCGCCGCCGCTGTGATTGTCCAAGGTTTGTTGTTGTCGCTGTTTTTCCCACTGGCGCTGTTTGATGAGGAAAGGCGTCTGTAAGCGTCTCTGGCAGCTCTTGCCTCCCGTGGGGTGACCTTTACCGCACAGCGCGCACTTAGCGTTGCAGTTGTGATTTTCCGCGGGGTTTTGGGCACCACAGTTTTTGCACTGTTTCTTGTCGGGGGTAGGGCACACGTCCGTGCGATGACCGATCCGGCCGCAGGCTCCACACACTTCGACTTTTTTCTGGTGGAGGTAGCAGCGGTACTCGGCGCCTTTGTAGTAGACGTAGAAGGGCACCTTTGGGCCTTCAAAGATGATGATGACAGAGTTGGTGTTGCTCATGCGACGGGCCTGCAGGATGGTGGGGTTCTTCTTGTAGATGAGACTTTTGGTGATGTCCTTCGCAGTGTCATAGCCCGGAATGTTGTGGATTACGCCTTTGTAGGTGTCTGCCGGTGGGGCGGCGTAGGCTGTGGCTTCGTAGTGCGTGTCTCCAATTTGGAGTTCCCTGATGCGGTTTTATTTCTGAGCATTTGCCATTCGCGGAGTGCTGACTACTATGACATCTTTTTCCACGCAGGAGCGATATATGTCATCTTCCGCCTCTGCAATCGCTACGGCTGCAGCTCGCAGTACTTCATCTAGAATTTGCGCATCACTTAGTTTTGAGACATTTAGCCCGTAGCGGGGCCGTACGATGATCTTTATATCTTCCCTTGGCAGTTGTAGCTGTCGCGGCGGCTTCGGTTTCGTGGTGGCACGCGCTGCGCTTTGGCACGCACCAGCACGCGCTTCGCCAGCGCCAGTTGTTTTGATTGTTTTATCAGCCATTAGGCTGAACTGCGCTATAGCTCTACGGCTCCTATTGCGGTGGCTGGTAAGCCAGCACCCTTCTTTAGTTACTTCTTCAGGTGCAATAGTTTGTCCCTGTACTTCAACGACGCCCATGCCTTGAAAGGAGCTTACCCGGTGGGTCGGTGGGGTGGTTGACCCGCCCTCGGTGCGGCCTTGAAGCTCCGCGTCGGCCGGCATCGTACAGCTGCGGCGCGCCGAGGCGATGACGCCGTAGTCTTGGTTAGTGCTGGCTGTCGTTCGGTGTGCCCGAACGGGTTTTCGGCCGTAGTGGCCCTCCCGTTGGGCCGATAGTGATGAAACTGGTGTCCAGTGAGAGCCTGTAGCTTCAGGGACCTGACACCGTAGGAATTTTGGTCGGAACGTCGTTTGCACGCCAGGAAAATTGGTTGTTCACGGAGCTCATGCGAGGTGGTCATGGGACGGTAAGATGCCAAGTCTAATGGAGATTTAGAGCTCTTAAGTAAAGGTACTAGGTGGCTGACCTTCCCCTCACAAGGAATCAATCCTTGGCGCCAGGAATCGTTTTATCTCTCCAAAAGTACAATGCGGGCTTTCTGGCCAAGGTTTCCAAATGCCGTGTATGTGACTTCGCCGGGCCCAGGCGATGATGACTTCCTACAAGTCGCCAGCGCAGCTTCTAGCTCCTCCATAGAGAACATGAGATCCATGCGAGACCCTTGGGATGCCGCAACATCACGTGATGTTGATATAGGTAGTGTCGGCAAGCCAGCATTTTTTTCGCAGAAATCCTAAACAACGTCGATCTCACGTCGTCCTTGATGCAGGGCAAGATATTTGAAAGGGTAGCGCTGTTGCGGAGACGATTGTAGGCCACGCAGAGTTCTCCATATATGGGACAGAGGCTTACGATGATCCAAGGACTTGCAAACGGATTTCCACTTTTGAGATTGTAACGTATCGATGCGGCGCTGGATTTTATTTTGGATCCGCCTAGCCTACCTCAGATCGGGAATACATTTAATGCGCCTGTATCTTCTTTCTGCCCATCGGCGAATCGCCGGAACCCTTTCAAATCCACCTTCATATTCTGTATACCTTGGAGAAGACCTAAATGTGAACATAGCCTCTTGCAGTGCATTTGCAGGACCCAGTCGTTGCGTGTTAACACGACTGGTTTGAGAAATATATGCAGCGACAAGAGTGAATGTAAGTTTCTTTGTTTTCACAGTTAAGCACTTGTATTGGTCGTCATCGGGAAGCAAAACTGAGCGTAGCACGTAAGTGAGTTCACACCGAGCATAAACGACGACCTTGCTGAGGACACTACACGTCGCGGATGAGAAAGCTTCGTAGCCCGATAGTCGGATTGTAGATTGAAGTTTTGGCTCGCAGATGACGATGATAGGAAATTTGTTCGAAATAAGGAAAGGTCAAAAATCCTTAATTCTTGAACTGATGCCTCGACATTCCACTGAAAAGGGATGCTTTCTTGACATCTTTACGTAACAACGGCTGTGAATGAGCCATGATGCTATTCAAGAATTGCAAGTACTGGACTCATTGCGTCCAGTACTTGCAGTGCGTTGCGAGCATTCGGGGTGTTTAGGATCGTCTGTAATGTACGCATAACATTCATGAGTGACCTCAGCCTGGCGAACACGTTTAAATCCTGCCCTTAAGCCCGGACTGCTCCATGTCCATTCGTAGTAGGTGGACGAGTCGTGCCTCGTGGTTCTGTGAGTTGGCGTGGCTTCGGTCGAGGTGGCCATGCTTCACTTGAATCAGCGATAGCGGGCGTCCCTCTCTCAACTGCGCATGTAATGCTTGACGTCAGCTGTTCACGACCAGTCTTCGCCGGATTGTGCACTTCCTTAGAAATACCAGTGTGTTTTATTGACTTGCGTGCTAGGAACGTTGGCGTCTCACTTTAGTTGCGGCTTCCTTATGTGTCGAATGGTCTCGACTCAAGATCCTTTGTCCATTTTTCTGAAACGGGCAATCATTCGAAGTAGCATCGTGCGCACCCTTGCAGTTGAAACACTTCAAGTCCGTTGCCAGGCAAGTGTCAGAGCTATGTGACTCGGAACAAAAGCATATGCCTTGGTTCTTACAGACAGCACTCACGTGTCCCATTCTCTGACAATTCCGGCATTGCAGGGGCTTGGGCACGAAAGGTCGTACAGCATGACGAAAACAGCTGACTTTCACGTTCGATGGTAGGCAATCACCTTTGAAGAAGTTTCACGCAAGTTGATTTACCAATATGTTGAGCTTCTATTATTGCAGTGCAGTCTGTCGTTGTTTCGATCAAAATAGGCAAATCACTGTCACTGATTGAGACATCGATGTTGTAAACCACGCCTGCAATGGTTTCCAAGATCCGTGGAATGTGGCAGCGCACTTCGATGTTATTTAGCTGCGTAATCTTCATCAACGGATCCAAGGCGCTTTGATTAGTAACATCGAGAGCGAGGATGTTCTTGCGGTTATTATTATTTTATCTTGCCTGGAGCCAGAGCCTCCAGGTAAACAGAGATATCCTGTCTGTTTAGTTGGTTGATATTGTCCCTAGCCGTCTCCGGAACAAAGAGAATTGTATGCTCCGGGGCTCTCGGCGTAGGGGTCACAGTCAACTTGATGCGGAGTAGCCGCTGTCATTTTGTCTTTTCGCTTTCCGGCGTGTGTAGACCTCGAAGCCTTCATCGTCCGAAGTGGCGTCGCTCGAGGGAGAGTACAGCTCGCTGTTAGCTTGGCTCCAAGGGTAGTTCTTCTTCCATGCGACACCTTGTAGTATCTCCCGCAGACGCTGGCAGGCCTGGACGATGCTCGACTGATTCCACTTCCATCGCCGAAAAAGGGAGTGGCGTCTCCGCAGCGGTCTCCCAGCAATACAGGTAGTTATGGCTCGCTGCCGCCGCCTGAGCCCTGTTCACCAATCGTAGCTCGTTGTCAGGGTCTTGCATCACCAACAGAGCCTCCCACTAGTCTTCTGATTCTTCCTCTGAATCCGCTTCTTCCTGCATGTTATCGTCTGGTGGTGATGATCACGGTGGTATTTCTCCGTTATTCCTGCAACCCAGCCCCATATGGCGTAAGGTGTTGGGCGTGTCCGGCGGGCAGAACTTGTAGTCTCGCCCGTAGGTCCCCTTATACATGGCGTGAAGCAGTGTTCCATGTCGGTAGTTTCCAGCCTGGAGTCTTCTCCAGGTCAGCGCTTGTTCCATACTCATCGTCTTATGCGCGGGCGGGTAGCGATGCCTCAGCTGCCTGTAGTGCCCCAAGATATCCGAGTACTTCTTGGATATCCGTTCATCCTTCTCGTCACAGTCTTGTGTCCGTGTTCTCTGCATGTCGGAGATGGCTAGGCGTGCATGATCTCGAGCCGCGGCGTGCGTCGCCTGGTTCCCCGCGAGTGACTCGTGTCCCGGCGTCCCAAGAATGTTTGCTGCTTCTATCTCGGTGTTGTTCAAGACCTGAAGTGCTGCCTTTCTGATCCTTCCGTTCACATACATTCTGCATGGTTTTTGGGAGTCCATCACCACGGTAACAAGGGTCTTGTAGCACGTTACGATGGCGAGGGCTATTCTCGGTTCTTCCGCTGTGCTTGCGTCTTTGGTACGTATGGATGTGGCTGTAAATTCTTGGCCCTTCTAGCGCAACTATGCGCTGTCCAGAGGGCCCATGATGCGGCGGTCGGGCATGGCCTGACTGTCCCAACGTGGGAGCGGCCCGCTGCGCGCTGAGTCGCGTACCTCAGGACGTTCATTAAAGTTTTACATCCATCCATCCATCCATCCATCCATGTAGTCGACAACGCTGTTTGCAAATTGGTCGTTTGTTCTGTACGCAGCTGCGTCCGTGTATCTCACATTTTCTTCTTTACTGTTGGTGCGCTCAAGTATTTGCTTGAGTGCCTGTATTCTCGCATGTCTCCTTTCCTTGTCGTACTCGGGATGCATGTTTCTGGGAATGGTACTTATGTGTAGCTTGTCTCTGACCTCGTATGGGATACGCTGAGGTAGGTGCCTCTCATTCTCGACTTGGTAGCCCAGATCTTGGAGCTGGGCTCTTCCCGTCTTTGTCAGCTTTAGTCTCTCCAGCTGGTTGACGTTCTGCGCTTCCACTAGCTCTTCCCACGGGTTGTGGGCTCCCATTTTGAGTAGTTTCACTGTGGACGTGGAGGAAGAGAGGCCCAAGGTAATTTTGTAGGCTTTTCTGATGATGGCGTTGACTTTGTCTCGTTGACTGTTCGTGCCAACGTATGGGGTCCCATACGTGATGATGCTCGTGAGCAGCACTTGTATCACTCTTGTGCAGTCTTATTCCTTGATTCCGTGACTTTTGACCGTCACTCTTTTGATAAGGGTGGGTTACTTGTTGCACTGTTCTCTGAAAATTTTCCAACTCTGCTGCCCCGGCCCCGTCCTTTTGAATCAGGATTCCGAGGATGCGGAGCGTCGTAATCTGTGGAATCATGATTCCTCCGCAGCCTCCCACCTTTACTCCCCGGTCTGGTATCTGCCGTGGAGGAGGAGGAAAACACTTTATTTTGTTAATTTGTCTTAGTGAGGGGTGGCTACCAGGTGATGCCTTACAGGTACCTCCTCGGCTTTTTTGATGGCCCGAAGTTGAACCTCCAGGTTCGGGTTCATAAGTATCGCTTCCCACGCTTCAGGCGAGGGTGCGGCCAGAAGATCTGGTGGGGGGGATCTTCCCTGCACTCATAGAGATTGATTCAAGGAGGCTGTAGACCCACATGATGAGCAGTGTTGGTCTGTGAAGTCAGGGTAAAAGTGTGCGTATATTTGTGGGTCGGGAAAGGAGTGCGTTTCGAGTCGGTGCCAGGTGACTTGTCCCTTGGTGAACTTGGGATGAGGTGGGGGTTTTGTCCGTCTTGCGAGGCGGTAGTGTTGGGCAATATCGTGGTATGTGGTCAGTGGCTCGCTGATCAGGTCCCCTGGGTCACAGACGGGACCCACCGCTCGAGCCCGAATCCTCGAGCACACTGGTGGGCAGCCTGGTTGCCCGGGTTCCCTGCGTGAGCCGGGACCCATATCATTTAAAATGGGGAGGGTTCCTCACTATTTATGGGGGGGGGGGGGGGGGAGTAGGGGATGCGGTATTCGTAGAGGAGCTGGGGCCACGATTGCACGTGCAAAGTTTTATATGGCAGTCTTTGAGTCGCTGATTATAGTTGCAAATTCGGTCGTTGCAGCGAGTGCAATGGCCGCCTCTTCTGCCTCCGCCGATTTGAGGTTACGGACAGAACAAGCCGTCCTTATTGGTGTTGTTCGGGGCGTAAATTGCTTGTCATTGTTGTCGGTGATCTTTGGTAGGCTAATTACGTGGATTGCGTACGTGTTATTTGGCAAGGAATGTTGAGCAGCGTCGACGTATGCGGCTTCGGAGTTGGACCCGTGGGTTTTGTGCAGGGCTTGAGCTCTTGCTTTTCGTCGGCCGTCATTATGACCTGCCAGCATGTTCTTTGGCAGTGGCTTGATGATGAAGCTCTTTCTGATGCTGGAGGGAATGGTGGTAAGATCGTTGTGCGTTGGAGATACTCTGTGCCCCATGGCGTCCAGTCGTGGAATGTAGTCGGTGAATGTGCGCCGTGCGGTGTGCTTCTAGAAGCTTAGGAGTTCCTCGGTAGGGGTGGTACGGAGGAGCTTAGGAGTTCCTCGGTAGGGATGGTACGGATGAGCCCGAGCGCCGATCTGTACACTTTGCGAATGGGGCGGTCCAGATTTGCTCGTTCAGTTTGGAGTAGGTGTAGGTAGGGAAGGGCGTAGGTGAGCCTTGAGATTACAAAGGCGTGGATGATTTGGAGTTGCTCCTCCTCCTTCATGCCTTGCTTGCGTGTCCTCACCCGGGTGATTAGGTACACCGTCTGATTCACCGCTATGGTGAGACGATCAATGGTGATGTAGTGGTGATTCTTTTACAGAAGGCCCAGGACCCTCATATGATCTACGTGGGCTATTGCAGTGTTGACATACATGTTAATGTTGGGTAGTGGGGTTTTTATTCTGCGCCAGTCTTAGCGGGTCACAGTATTAGTATCTTAGACTTGCTCTGTGAGCACTCTCAACCCGCGTCAGTCACATGCTGGACTACCGTGTCGGCTGCCTTCTGCAGGGTCTCTTCGACTTGTCCGTCGGATCATGTGGTCGTCCAGAGCGTAATGTCGCCGGCGTAGAGAGTGTGTCGCAAGCTGGGTATCGTGTCGAGTTTGGATGGTAGCGACTTCATGGTAGCGACTTCATCAAAGGTGATGGAACGGCTCTTTGATGAGGGCCGCGATCTCCAAGATTCATCGGTTTGGAGCGTATACATTGCCCACCGAGAGTTCGACCGTACGGTTGGATAGAAAAGCACATATGTAATTGTACGTGCGTTCGCCCGGTTGCAACTCGGCCAAGCTGTTTATTATGACAGTGTGCTTAATGTTATCAAATGCTTTGTGAAGGCCTATGCCGAGTAAGGCTTTGGTGCTTGTGCCACTCTCTGGTCTTATGAGATCATGGTGCAGTTGGATGAGGGCATCTAGGGTGAATAGATGCGCTCGGAAGCTTAACATAGTGGGGGGAAGTAGGTTGTGTTCTTTCGTGCAGTTTTGTTGACCGCAGAACACGACGTGTTCCATTAGCTTGCCCAAGCAAGAGGTCATGGATATGGGTCGAAGATTTCCGAGGTAGAGTTTCTTGCCCGGTTTCTGTATAAAGGTGACTCTTGTGTATTTAAATTCCGGGGGTCATCATTGTCCGGATTTCCAGCATTCGTTCATTTACTTTGTGATGGCCCCTACCGACACCGTCAGGGCCGGGCGCCGATGTTGTACGCAGCTTGTGGAGCGCGGCGTCGACTTCTGCCTCCGAGATGTCGGCGTCCGGTACTTGGTTGGAGATTCTAGTGTATTACGGCAGTTGTGCTGTTGTTGCATTAGTACTGCTGCTCTTCTGATTCTGGTGGGAGGTATTGATGTACCGGTTGGCGAGCTCATCGAGCAGCTCTTCGTCGGTACCCGGATATTGGTGGATTATAAGCTCGAATTGCTTGCGTACTGCCGACTTGGAACTACTGGGATCAATGAGGTGTCGCACATGATGGCACGTTTTCTTACAGCCCATCTGGCCATTCAGGGTGTTGCAAATTTGGCCCCATTGCTGGCATTGGAGCGTGGCGCTGTGGGCTTCAATGTCACGTTCGATTTTCGCGATGCGACGGCGAAGCTTCTTGTGCCGTTGGCCCCGCCACCTGCGCATGAGGCCTTCGTGCGCTTCTCGAATGTGGAGGAGGCGGGAATCGGTCGTCGGCTGCTGTTGAGTCACCTCTATTCCGCGCGTCGCGGTGGTCACGTCCTGCTTTAGCGACTCGACTCATTTGTTTATGTCCGAGATGGTGTCGGGTGCCGCTTCTTCACGCATTCGTCGGAAATTGTTCCGCTCCGTGATTCGCGCAGTGGTCTTGGTTCTTTTGTTGGTGGATGTTTAAATGGTAGTGGAAAGTATGCAGTGATCACTGCCTGCCGAGAGGCCCGTGTTTTCATTTTCCCATCGAGCGCACGGTATGTTTTTGCACAGCGTCAAGTCTGGTGAAGTATCTTTGGACACGCTGTTGGCTGTTGTTGCGCGTCGTTCAGAATGGTTAGCTTTAAGTCTTGGATGGCTTCCCATAACCGGACGCCCTTTGAGTCTAATTTGGGATAGCCCCAGTGTTGGTGTTTAGAGTTGACATCTCCAATGATTAGTATTTGTGCATCTTTGACCAGCGCAGATGTTTTTCGAAAGATGTGTGGGAAGTCTGCTCCCCTTTCTTTGGGTGAGCTATATATGTTTAATATGAAGAGTGTTTTGCCTTCTTTTCGGTAGAACTTCAATGAGCGTGTGTTGTATGCTGGTGCTTTCAATTTCGTGCTGCATGGCCGTCCGATTGCTGTGTATCAGGATGACCGTACTGGCGGTGTTGTGTGTGCCTAATTGGTTATACTCCTTGGAGCTAGGGAATTCCACGTGCCCGTTCGTTTCTTGTAGAGCTATGACGTCAAGGACTTCATCTTTTTGCTGGGGATTATTCTAAATAGGCTGGTTAATGTGCTGGAGGTGGCTCCTTTTCTTATGGTACCCCCTGCAGTTCCACTGCCAAATTGTTACCTTGGAGTGACGGGGAGCCATGATTGATTACGTGGTCATTGATGTGGAGACCGGCTTTGAAATGGCTGCACTGCTTGCTGATGAGGTGCGTTTCTTGGCCAGCTGCAAGCCAAAATCGGCTAGCGTGGCCTCTGTAAAGCTTTTGAGTGCAGCAAACAAGTTGTTTGTATCTATAATGGCCTGTTGCATCGCGTTAAGGTGTCACCGCCGCAGTAACTGCCGTGGTGACGTCAGCTTCGGCGTGAAGGATTGCCGTGGATGTGGCAGCCTTGCGCTTGTCGGCGTTCTGTGCTGGTTGTGGTCGTGTTTCCGTCATTGGCGTTGTATTGCTGGCTGTGAAATGGCCGATGGCTGCGGTTGTCGGCTTCTTGTGCGCTTCCTTAGCACCAAGAGCTCCAACTTTTCTGGTGCGCACGTTAGTGCACATGCTTCCAGGTACTTTTCCATTGTGTCAACCACTTCTTGCAGAGCATCTTGCTGTTTACCTGTCGACCCTCCCGTAGTTCAGATGGTGAGCTCGTCAGCATATATTGCGTGACCAATCCCTTCTATTTGCTTCAGCTGTTTTGGCAAAAGCTTATCGCCACATTAAATAGCATCGGCGAAGTGACGGTGCCTTGTGGCGTTCCCTTTCGCGGTATTTCAAATTTCTCAGAGCGTAAGTTCCCTATCCCCACTGTGGCTGCCCGTTGTTTCAGAAAAACGTTTGATGTAATGATATATTTTCCCCCGCAGTTATAGACGATGAGGTGTTGCAGTATGGCTCCGTGTAACAAGTTGTCGAAATCCTGTTTCATGTCAAGTGCGAGGATCGCTCTTTTGCTGTGCGGGTCCAATTTATCGATGTATTTTTCCTTGATCTGCAGTAACATGTTTGCGTGGACAGATGAGCTCTAAATCCGAACATGGTGTTTGGGACGTGTCCGTTGTCTTCGAGATGTTCGATGATGCGGTTGTGCACCTTGTGCTCGTAGAATTTTCCAGCACACGAGGTGAGGGATATAGCTCGAAGGTTCTGTACGCTGATGGGCTTGTTGGGTTTAGGAATCATTGTTACCTCGGCATGTTTCCTTTCCGGTGGTACTTTACTGTGTTCCCAACACCCGTGTACGTAGGTTTGGCTCCACGTTAAAAACCCCAGGTGGTCCAAATATCCGGAGTCTCCCACACGGCGTGCCTCATAATCAGATAGTGGTTTTGGAACGTAAAACGCCATAATTTTTTCCCGTGTTCCCAGGACTCGTTGGTGTATTTTAAGAGTGTGTATACAAAGGATCCGTCTAGGTTCGGGAGTGTGTTGTTTATTCTGTCGTACCCCGGTGCCGTGTTGCGGGTGAGCTTGCTCAAGGCCCTCTCGATTTCTGCTTCTGTGAAGGGCTGATCCAGTTCTATATTTGGGTTGCCTCGATACTCGTCAAAGTGCGAATCTACAGTTATGTTCCGTTCCGTACCGAGGAAGTTCTCCTTCACTTCTTTGATAATGTCTTCTTTCCCCTGGTGGTCGTGTATGAGTCTCTGCCCTTTGTTTTGCGGCGTTCTTGTTCTCCTTGGATAGGACTCTTGAGTACCGTCGTAGTGCGCTTGCTGCTTAAGGTCCCTTGAATCTTGTTACATGTTTCGCGCCAGTTCTTTATTTCAAATTGTTCAGAATACTCTTGCGTTTCCTTGATCAGCTTGGAGATTCGAATTGTCAGTTTGCGGTTGCACTTGTTAGGCTGCCAGAATTTCGCGAATCCCCTTCGCGCCTCCTACAGTTGGAGCAAGTGGGGGTTGACCACGGGGGTGTCTTGCGACAGTTGTATTGTCTTCGTACTCTTCCCGGCTCTTTCGACGACTCCTGTGATCCACATTTCTATGTTGTCTATCGTCGCATTAATGGCGCTCTTGTCTTTTCGGAAGGCCTGCCAGTCCGTGATCTTAGCTTTTCCGATCTACAGCGCGGTGTTTTGGTGGGGGATGATCGTTTGCACTATATAATGCTCGCTACCCAGATCATCGTCCATGCAGCTCCTAGTGGTAGAACGCCCGCCTCGGCTGCGGGAGGCTGTGGGTTCGATTCTCACCGCCGCCGGGCACCCACTGGTTCAAAAGGGTACAAGCGTACCCCGGCCTGGCGTTCGGCTTCCTTCAGGGGTGATCCTTCCTTCGCTGCTCAACGACTGCTGGTCGTTGAGCAGCGTGAGGAGGTGTTGTCGGGCCACGTTGTGCACATCTTGTCCTTTTTTTTCTCTGAGGCCGCATAACCCCAGGCCACATGGGGAGCATTAAAATCACCAACCACTATCAGCCCGTTCATTTCTCGCATTAGCTTGTCCAGATCCTTTAGGTGGTTCTTTGGCGGGCTGTACACGTTTAACAGAAAGAGGCTTTGCTGCTGTTTTTTATCGGGTACAATTTGGACGAGGGTGTGTTCGATGCGGTGTTGGATGTCGTGTCGTTGAGCGTTGATGGCTTTATTGGTAAAGATTGCTCTCCTCATCTTACCGTTGGTGAGGTCAGTGATGTAACCACTGACCTTGAAGTCTTCAGCTTCGGTTTCTTGTAAGGCTATAATATCTGGGTGAAACTGCGTGCAGAATTGTACAAGGTTGCTTCTTTTACTTCGGAGAGAATGACAGTTCTATTGCCAAATTTTGAGCCGTGGGTGTTGCTTCTAGTCATCTTTCTCTTTAGTTAGCCTCGCCATCTTGTTCGCTTAGGGTCCGCCTGATCTTGGCTTCTATCGCAGGGTACTTAGGCTTCTTGCGAGCTTTATCTCTTTCTTCTAGCATGTGGATCGTTGACTGAAACTCTCCCGATTGTGTAATTATGGTCTCAAGCGTCTGAATCTGGTTCTTTATTCCGCTCTTGAGAGATTGGAATCCAGTCTGTATCATCTGTGTTACCGTGGTTTGCATAACCTGCGTTACCTTGGTCATTATGGTTTTCATCATTACGGTCACGTTGGCGTTGATGCGGTTTTCAAGTGTCTTGAGGTCGTTCTGGGTTATCACCGCTTCGTTCGACACTGTTTTGGCTCTGGTCGTGTTGGTGGTGATGGTGGTGGTGATGATGAAGGCCGTTGTAGTGGTATTCGTGATTGATAGGTTTGTTCTCTCCGTAGTTGTCCTGTTTCTCGCATGAGGTATTCGACATGTTTTTCAGTGCTGGCTTGCTTGTTACTTCTTTTGCTGTTTTAGTTGTCGCTTCAATTCATCGTTCTGGCTTCGGAGAACCATTATGTCTTCGTACCTCGAGTGTCTTGTGTTTTGTGGTTCCCTCGACGTATGATTGTGCCCTTTGATGACATTGACCCAGCTTTACCTTGCGCTGGGTGTTGTCGTGTTCCACGCCCGTTGCCATTATCCGGGGGACGCTCTGTTCTCTTTTTCTCGATCTCGATCCCGACTTGGATCAGGATGTTTTTTTCGGTTCAGTCTCATTCGGTGACTGTGGCGATGGTGACACGGTCATCATGTGTTCGTTGTCGTTGCTAGTTACTACGCTGACCTGGTACCAGAAGCTTCTCTGTCTTGCTCTTCACCGCTCCCTGACTCTCAGCGGTGGCGGGGCCGGTTCCAGCTTCCTTCAACAGTCTCTACTCGCTGTTTTATGGGAGATTCCGCAAAGCTTACATTTCGGCTCGCATTGCTGGTTGTTTCGATCAGCGTTGCGTTCTCCGCAGTTGTCACATTGTGCGTCATTTGGATTAGGGCAGACGTCCTGTCTATGTCCTATCTCCCCGCGGGATCTGCAGTACTGGACTGACTTTCTGTAGGGTCTGCAGCGGGTGAGCGTACATCCAACTTTAACTTAGAACGGCACGTGCGGACCCTCGAAGGTGATGACTGCCGACGTCAATTTTCCCAGCATTCTAGCGTACAGGATTTGGCACCTGTTGGTCATTGCTGGTAGATCTACTAGCTGCTCGTTGGTGGTGCCTTCCTATTTTCCGTAATCAACGCTACGTACAGTGGCCGGAATTGGCTTGAGGTACAGTGTGACTTCGTATGTTGCTTGTCCTATTTCGATTTTTGTTATTTCTGCTAGTTTAAGTGCGCAGTCCTCTTCTTCAGTACTTGGCAGAATTAAGTTTTGTTGCCACTGTGTCTGTATGATCACTTTGGCGTAGAGCTCCTGGGGTGTAACTCCGTACGATTGGGCTAATCCTGTTGCTATCACAGCGTCTTTCTGGTTTGATACTTTCACACCGGATTTAGGTCTCTAAACGACCTTGTAATGGTTTTCTGGTAGCGGTGAAACCAGAAACCGGTGAAAATCGATAATATTCCAGAGAGACCAAAACAGTTATGTGAATTTTTCGTGTAGCAACCCAACGAAGTGGCATCCTCTGCGTTTTGCTGAACACACTTTGGAGAGAGAGATAAACGAAGAGGGAAAGGTAGGGAGGTTAACCAAGGACGTGCCCGGTTGGCTACCCTACACTTAGGGAGGAGGAAAGGGGAAGAATAGATAAGGAGAGAAAAGGAAAAAAAATTGGAGTCAGTCATTTGCAGAGACAGTCAAAGAAGAATCTCTGCTGTCACAAGCGTTGAAAGATTTCTGTGTTTGAAATATGTACAATCTGTTTTTTTTTCTTCTTCTGTTTGTAGCTTTCGGGAACTGCTTTGTCACTTCTAATGTCCCGTCAAACTTTCGGATTTAATCCTGGACCCCGCTCATTTCGTTACATGTTGTTGACAATCTATTATAATGACAAAATTATTATTATTATTATTATTATTATTATTATTATTATTATTATTATTATTATTATTATTATTATTATTATTATTATTATTATTCAACGACGGTTACATTCGAAGGACAAGATTACGAGACAATGACGTTGACATGGTGAGTTGATGACTTTCATCGGTGGCTTGACTGCTGTACTGCTGTGGCAGGAAAACGTTGCAACTCTAAACATGTACAGCGCGTGCTTCGTCACTGAGGGTGATGCTTGTAGCGGTCCGGGTAGATTAACTAACCACCAGACATAACTTCAGTAATACGGGTGTTGTCCGCCATTTAATCTTATTCTCCGCCAACCCCTCTTCTTCCTCCTCTTTCACATTCCAGAAGTAGTCCGCTTCACCCTCCCCGGCTTCTTTTGTTTACACCTCCTGGTGCAATATTTGAGAACGTTTCTGATTGAGGCGCAATCTGTTTGACCGGTGGCTCTCAGGTAGCAAATAGTCTTCAATACACCGTGCTGCGATGCCGTTTTCACCAGGGCGAAGGGTCCGTAAAACGTAGCGTTGGTACTTCCAATTCCTTTCCTAACTAGGACTTGCTCTACCCGCCGTGGTTGCTCAGTGGCTATCGTGTTGGGCTGCTGAGCACTAGGTCGCGGGATCGAATCCCGGCCACGGCGGCCGTATTTCGATGGGGGCGAAATGCGAAAGTACCCATGTACTTAGATTTACGAGCACGTTAAGGAACCCCAGGTGGTCGAATTTCCGGAGTCCCCCACTACGGCGTGACTCATAATCATATCGTGGTTTTGGCACGTAAAACCCCATAATTTAAACTAGGGCTTGGTCTTCCACTTCTATATCTGGTATGTCGTTGTTTCGCCTCTTGTCGAAGTTCCTCTTCATGCGCTGTCTGTAGGCGTCTTCTTGTCTCTCGCTTTTCTTGACTTCACCAAGTGCAAGCTTCTCCAGGATGCCGAGTTCGCAATCCGCAGGGAGAGTATGCACAATTCCAGAGACGGCAAAGGGAGGACTACATCCTAAACAACTCGTATAAGGATGTTTGTGGTGGCTTGCAGCAGCCTCGAGGCAGCACTTCCAACCACCTTGGAAATTTGGGTACATCTTCACGTATTGCTTGATGTCCGGTATAGCCCGTTCAGCAAGACCGTTTGCTGCAGGATGATAGGGTGAGCAATACTTTACTGTAATCGCATGATCTCGTGTCCAGTTGGCTAATTTTTTGTTCCGAAAGGCCGGGCCATTGTCACACACTATCGTCGTTGTGTTTTGGAAGCATTCAGCTTGAAGAAGAGCAATGACACTGTTGGCGTCTTCTTTTCCTACCTTGGCCATGATAATTCTTGTGCATTCGTCGATTTAAAAAAAAATATGCGGTTTTACGTGCCAAAACCACGATATGATTATGAGGTGCGCCGTAATGGGGGACTCCAGAAATTTCGACCACCTGGGGTTGTTTAACGTGCACCTAAATCGATACTGAGTAAAAACGCTTGAGTTTTCCTGCGTGAATGCGTGAATGCTTTGGGGTTATCACATCTGTCGCCTGCTTGAATTTCACTTTGTTCACTTGACATAGGTGGCACGTGCGAATGTAGTTTCGGATGTCATCCTTCATACTTGGCCACGCAAACCTTTTCAGCAATTTGTTGTAAGTGCGCCAGAAGCCGCCATGTCCCCCCGACTCTGGACTGTCGTTGTATAGAAGTATCCTGGGAACCATTGTTGATGGCACGCCGTCCACAAACATCATTTCTTCAGTGCCTTGCCACGACTTGACGTGATTTATTTCTTCTGGGTGTTCGCTAGTCTCGTGGACAAGTAATCTAGACATGGCGTCCGCATCTGTTAGCAGTGGGCCAGGCCGATAAGATACGTCAAATTCGAACTGTTGTAGGTAATTAACCCATCTCGCGATTCGACCCTTTGGTTGTGCCATGTCTAGGAGGTGAGTCAAACCTTGCTGATTGGTAAAAATGGAGAATTTCGCGCCTTCTAGATAGGTTCTTAAATATTGTACAGCTTTTAAAACTGCCAGCGCTTCTTTTTCTGTGGTAGTATAATTGACTTCAGCAGGTTTCAATGTATAGCTGTAATATCCAACGACGTAGTGATTTTGGTTATCAGATTGTCGTGGTGACTTCTGATATAGAACTGCACCCGTTGCGTAGTGCGACGCATGAGTATTGAGCATGAACGGCAAGGAGAAGTCTGGTATGCGTAGGATTGGATCTGACGATATCAGTTTAACTAGTTCGCCATAGGCCTTTTCACACTCCGGATCCCATTGGAACGGCACGTCCTTTTGCATCAAGCGTGTAAGACACCTGGGGCCGTATTCTGTAACGCTTCGGTTTTCGAAGGATTCGGTTTGGCGGTGGCGTCACATTGGGGCGGTCCGTTGACGTAATGAAAACAAGTGGAAGGACAGAGGCCAATCGGCGCGAGGGTTTTCTTTTGTGGCAGTGACCGTCACAAACCAAGTAAAAATATAGTAATTTACGAGCGCTTCTTGGTAAATAAAAATAATTTCATGGTATTGATGAGGTTTATATTTTTCATTATGAAACGTGTGTGAGTTGTACTGGCGGTGAGTGATTTAACGAATTTTGTTTACTTCGGTTGACTCATTTATGCCGCTAGGTGGGACGTCGTACGCTAACCTCACGTTGCGGCCAAAATACACTCAAGTCCCTTGCACAGTCGGAGCGCTGTCTCTTTTTAGAATCTGAATTGTCGCCTGAATCCCTCGTCTGTCATCTGAAAGGCGTATTGTCGACGTCGAGGTCGTCGCTGTTTATCACGAAGGCTCGCTAAAATCACGATAACAGGCGCCACAGGCACCGCACACGCCGTCATTTTGCTCCGAGTGCCGCGATCTCGACCGTGCACACGGCACGCACAGGCTCTGCACACGGCACACCGCGCTTCGGATCAGATCGAAGCAGCGCGCGCGGCTTCGCTTCGTAGCAGACGACAAATTCGGTTTCCGCGTGATTGACATGTGCGTGACGTCATCAAAAAATGCGTTCACGCCCTGAGGCGACGGCGTCACCCAGGCGGCGACCAATCGCTGCACGCAAACCGAATTCTTCGAAAACCGAAGCGTTACAGAATACGGCCCCTGGTCTTGACCGCGTAGTCTCTGATGAAGGACCTGAAATGTCCAGCAAGGCCTAGAAACACCCGGAGAGAGTGGACATCGTACGGTTTCACCAACTTTGAAATTTTCTCAACAGAATCGTGCTTCGTGCTTTTAGTAGACCCGTCGAAAACCCTGCTGAGGAACACATATTTCTCTTGAAAAAAAAAAAAAAAAAAACGCTTTTCTTGAAGTTTACTTTAAGGTGGGCGTGGCTGAGGGCACTCAGGACTTGAGAGATGATTCTGGTGTTCTTCTTTAGTCTTAAAAAAACGATTTCTTCAAACGAGTTTCTTCCAATTTCTTCCAACCGAACGGCAGGCGATTATACTAAAAGAAGTCCAAAGGCGTAACAAATGCGGTTTACTTTTTAGTGTCCTCAGTAAGCGGAATTTGCCAAAACCTCTTACAAAGATCGATACGAGAAGACCAGTGGCATCTACCTGTTTCGTCTATAATGGTATCAATCTTTGGCATTGGGAAAGGTATAAGTTCCGCTTGCTGGTTAAGGGCTCTATGATCAGTGCAAAGACGGACGGTACCATCTTCTTTGTGTGCGATTGTTATGGATGAGGCAAAAGGTGAGACGGAAGGTCGAATAATATTAGCCTCTAACATTGCTTGCAAGTCCTTTTTAAGCCATATCTTCTTTTCTCTTGACATGTTGTATGAAGCTTTTCGTACCACCATTTTATCAGCAATTTCAAATGGAACCGCACGTGAATTCATTGCTGGCGGGTAGTTTCCCACACAAACGAGCTCAGGATACACAGCTGTTATTTCTTCGTCGCGCTTAATTACTCGTAGTGGTCTAAGGATCTCAGCGTTGGTCTTCACTGTTGAGACTTCTTCAACGAGCACTTTGTCGTCCCAATAAAGACTAATCTTGAGCTTTTTCATGTCAGGGCGAGACAGGAGAAAGTTATAGAAAACATCTGGGATTGCTAGCACGTGGCTGGGTGACTAAATGTCCATAAAATTCAATTACTACGGACGCCCACTCGTTGTGTAAGCTCACCGAACCATCATATCCTTGTACGCGAAGAGCTTTGCCAGTGTGAAAACGACTAATGTCCAATCGATTCTTGTTAATAATTGATACTGAAGCTCCACTGTCTACCAAGGCTTTCATTTCGACACCATCGATCTTGACAATTACCTATAGTAAACTGGATGATACTACATACACCGTCTCATGGTGATCGTTACGGTGATGCCGATGACTTTCACCGAGTTTTGGTTGTAGTTGGTAGGGTGCTTGATCTTGTGCACTGATAGAATTGTGTTCGACGCTGTCGCAGTCATTATCAGCAAATTGGCCTGAACTGTGCATGTAGTTACGTGCATAGTCATTTGAGAATAAGCACTCCTTATGGGCACTGAACTTATTCACGTACTGATTGTTAAATGCCAGTTGTCTCCTCCACATTGAGCCTTCCTGTTCCTGCTCTGTTCCGGGTAACATATTCCAGAGGCACTGCAAAAGTTCGTCTAGGGTACTTGGGGCTCTCACTTTAACTTCATTTCGAATGTCCAAACGGAGACTCTGCATCACTAAGGCAAGAACTGCTGTTGAGGCGAGCCTAGGTTCAGCGGCATGCAGCAAACGACGCTTCTCAAGGATATACTCTAGAGGAGAGCCTGATGTGCACTGGTAACCTAGAGCAGCATCCCATCTGTTTACAGCACTGAATTCGAAAGCAGCCAGGAAACTCACTTTCCATTTCTCCCAACATGGTGCTGCCTTGTCAAGAAGCTGCAAATCGTACCATTTCCTGGCGGTGGCATGAAGATAACGTCGCATGTTTTGAATTTTTATTGCGATAGCAATTATATGGACACTCAAAAGCAGATTTCTGCCGTCGGCGTCGCCGTCGCCGTGAGGTTCCGTATGACGTCATTTGGAGAAGAAATCGTCGCCGCGCGCCGAACGCCGTATGTGCGAGTGAAAGGGCGCGAGGGGCGCGTCTTTCACGGGGAGTGAACGCACGGCGGAGAACAAACGCGCGTTCTGCGCCGTGCTCGCTTAAGGGCTGCAGAAGTAGGCGTTTCTGTTCTCCTTCACAATCACCATGTATGTAGAGCAAACGCGCCTTCTTCCGACGAGCGAGAGGCCGTGGGGGAGGGGGAGGGAAGGGAGGCGACGTTTAGCTGCGGCACGCAGTGCCTATTTATATCAGAGGCTCCGGCAACAATCACCAACGCCGCACGCATTTTGAGCGAACGCGGGCAAAACGCCGATGGCGTCGACAACAGTTCTGCGTGTTGCCGATGCTGCTGCATGTCCAAGTTTATACAGCTGATAAAGCTAATATCATTACTCCGTATAGCTCTCTACAAGTTTGCTATCGCAATTGATGCTTCGCCTTTCAGGTGAAACTGCGACAACTTTTATCATCAGAGATCCACTTATTCTTTTCCGAAGCGTACTCGTAAAAGGATAGCCATTGGTGAGGGCTTTGGTGGTTGCCTTCAAAAATGTCCGGCTCCACAAGCTTTTGCACTGGTTTGTCTAGGCTGAGTGACTCAACAAGAGTTTTCATTATTTGACTAGATTGCGTCATTTGTCGCTGCTGCTCTTCAATAGTTTTCGTAATGATTCCAACCTCCACAGTGGTCTCTTGCGTGAAGCGTCCACATCGCATTGGCTCGAGGACCAGTTGTTCCAGTGCCGGTAGTGGCAGATTCACCTTCACTGAATCCATTTGAAGAAGCTGCTCGCGTCCTATGGAGGTTTCTTTCATAACTGTCTCGATGAGGTCTGCTGAACTAACATGACGTGGAAGGTCTGTTGATCGCTCACCTTGCACTTGATAACTCTTGAAGACAACATGCTGCGACGACGTCCGGTTGATGCAGAACGTAACCCACATGTTCGTCGTCGGCTGTGCCAAGATATGTAGCGGCCCGGGTAGATTAACTAACCACCAGACATATAACTTCAGTAATACGGGTGTTGTCCGCCATTTAATCTTATTCTCTGCAAACCCCTCTTCATCCTCTTTTTTCACATTCCAGAAGTAGTCCGCTTCATTGCTTAAGAAGTAGCAGCGGCGAAAGCAACAACGCGTGCTGTATAATGTTGATGGTTTCAAAGTGGTTTGCGAGTGGCTTTTTTGCCTCTTTTGCCCGGTTTCGTGCCCGGTTTCGTGGTTTGTTGATGGTCGGATGCAGTAAGCAAACCGTTCGTTCATTCGTTCTTTCGTTGGTTTGTTCGTTCCTTCGTTAGTTCATCAGTTACTTTGTTCTTGGTTAATTCGTACTATCCTTAGCTCGTTCTTTCACTCGTTCAGTCATTTTTTAGTCGGCTCGTTCAGTCATCCGTTAAGACAATGGTTTCTGCGTTCCTCCGTTCATTTTTTAGTTTGCCCATTAGGTCATTCGTTCGTTCGTTTGACAGTCATCGTCGATACTCACCATCACATAGTCGTCATATTGCTGTCTTTTCTAATCTCGTGGTTGTCGTGCTCACCATGCCCGTGTCATCATCTAGGTGTCACTGTCGCCATGCCATCGTCGTTTCCATAGCTCGTTGTCCACGCTATTGTGCGGTCCTCGCCACACCACCGTAGTGGTTATGTCGTCGACGTCATGTTGCCATCATACTAAAGCTTTGTCGCTGTCATAACCGTTGCAGCCATGTCGTCGTCCTGCCGCGGTCGTCTTCGTAGCATCGTCGCAGTGTTCATGCTCTCATCTTCACCACGACGTCCTCACCATGTTTTGTCGCACTTTAACGCCGTTGTCGTCCTTCACAATGTGTGGTCTTCGCTAAGAGTTTGTCTTCTCAAGTTGTGTTTGATTGCGATGGCAATTATATGGACACTCCAAGCGCATTTTTGACGACGTCGTCGTCGTCGCCGCCGTGAGGTTCCGTATTAAGTCCAACCGCGATAAAACCGTCGCCGCGCACCGTATGCTGTATGTGCGAGTGAAAGCGCGCGAGGGACGCGCGCTTTCACAGAGAACGAAGGCACGGCGGAGCGCAAACGCCGTCTTTCTGTCATGCGAAACGCCGTGGGGAGATGGGAGGGAGAGAGGGGATGCGACGTTTAGCTGCGGCATCAAATGCGTATCTTGCGACCGGGCGCAAGGGGAACTGGTCACATCATCTACCACGCGAAAGGAGGAAAGCGGAAGGGCAGCGCGGGAGGTAGGGTGGTGCGCTTTCCACTCTGCCAGCAACTGCATACTTGTACTTTGCGTTGCTGAGGGCTGTCGCGCGTACTGTATCTTGACAGCGATCTCCACACCGCTCAGTTTCCGTTCCTTCGGTCGCTGCTGCCGCCACGCTTGCTCACTCCAGCGTTCTGACAGTGGTTGTCTGCGGTCATCGAGTGTGATCTATTCATGCTTGCTTGTGCGCGCTGACACCATGTTTGTTAATGCAGATAGTAAGCGAATGTGTCCAAGTTTGTGCAGCCGATGAAAGTAAGTACTACCGTTACTCCGTAAAGCTCTAGTAAATTTGCTATCGCAATTTATGCTTCGCCTTTCGGGCGAAACTGCGACTTCTTTTTCTCTCTCTCTCTTGCTCACACACACACGCACGCACAAACGCACGCGCACACACGCACACATTCTCCTTACACTAAGAGGTTGAATCATCTGTTAACACGGCGCGGCGCTTCACCTTAGGGTGCGAGATAGATAGGCATGAAGACCCGCAGAGTGGAGGCTAGCGTAAGCATCACGTAAACCCCTGAACAGTGTAGCAGGTGCAGACTTGTTATGCGTAAAGCACAGGCTGCGTAATTGTTTAGATATGTTAACATTTTAAAGCGTAGCTTTTTTTCTGCCCCCCACCGCCGGCTTTCCCACCGCCGGCTTTGGCGCGGCTGCTGCTACTTGGGATGTTATATATATATATATATATATATATATATATATATATATATATATATATATATATATATGTCACGTGCCTTGTGAGAGAACGGGCGACGCGACGTTTATTGAGGGTAGCGGCTCCTGAAAAGCACGGCGCTGAGAGCGGGCGGAGAAGCACGCGCACTTCTTCTTGTCCGTGCCTGCCTCTTAGCACTGTACCCACTACTGCTGGTGGCATTTCCCCCCTTCATCGGAAAGAGCATCGGCTCGATGCTCAAGATGCGGTGTAAGAAAAGGAGGGGAAAAAAGCATGGTCAAGGCAGATGCTCGTGCAAAGGAAACCATGACAGCTACAGGAAAAACAAAAGCACAGCAGCGGTGAAGCGCGACGGGCAAAGTCTCAAGAAACAGAGAGGTTGCAAACAGTAACGTATGTAGAAAGATGAATTTAAAGAAATAATAATCACGAACGCGCAACGTATGGTTTCATGCGCACAACGTGAACTATGTCAGGGCGAGGTTGTTGTCGACGCCGTGTTGGCGTCACTAATGCGGCGCAGCACTTTGTATGAGCTAAAATAGCGGCTAATCAACTTTTCACAAAGGCCACGGTGGCGAACAGGGCTCCACACCCACACTTGGTCTCCGGGATTGTAGCACACGTGTCTGTGGCGGATGTTATAACGCCGTGCATCTGCGCACTGCTGCTGACCGATGTGCAGCTGCGCGAGCTGGCGGGCTTCCTCAGCGCGCTCAGCAAATTCTTCGGCGTCAGTCGTTAGATGCGTGGTGTCTGGACACGGAAGCATAGCGTCCAGCATCGTCTGGACTTCGCGGCCGTAAAGGAGGCGAAATGGTGTGTACGGCGGTATTATACGCGAAGGTCACGTAAGGCAAGATGCGATCCCATGTGTTGTGCTGGACATCGATGTACATAGAGATCATGTCTGTGACGATCTTGTTTAAGCGCCCCGTAAGTCCATTGTACTGCGGATGGTAAGCAGTCGTCTTTCGATGCCTCGTGTTGCTCAATTGAAAAATTTCCTCCATGAGCTGTGCTGTGAACGCCGTCTCTCTGTCTGTGATGACAGTGGATGGGGCACCATGATGCAATACAATGTGACACATAAAGAACTGCGCTACCTCAGAAGCCGTGGCTCGTGGGAGCGCCTCTGTCTCGGCATAGCGGGTTAAATAGTCAGTTGAAACAATCACCCACTTGTTGCCGTCGGGTGACAGAGGAAAAGGCCCAAGAATGTCCAAGCCGACTTGGTCGAATGGCCGATGAGGTGCTACAATGGGTCGCAATAACCCGACGGGCTTCATGGGCGGTGACTTTCGTCGTTGGCATTCACGGCAGCCTTTAACGTACTGAGTGACACTTGCCGAAAGCCCGGGCCAGTAATACATCTCGCGCACTCTGGCAAGCGTTCGCGAGGAGCCTAAGTGGCCAGATGTGGGCTCGTCATGGCAAACGAAAAGAATATCGTCCCGCAAATCTACCAGGAGGTAGGCTCGATCGTTCGAACGGGCATTTTTCTTGTAAAGTACGTTATCTTGTAGACAGAAGGACGTCAATACGCGACGTAGATGGCGTGGTATGGTTCTTGGGCGGCCCTCCAAGTGATCGATGATAGGTCGAATTTCAGGGTCGTCACGCTGCCGTATGATCAGGTCTGATGCAGTCACGGCACCCAGGAAGCCGTCATCGTCCTCGGACTCTTGACGGACAGATTCGGCGGGTGCACGCGACAGTGTGTCAGCGTGTACATGCTTGCGGCCAGACTTGTAAACGATAGTGACGTCAAATTCCTGTAGCCGCAAGCTCCACCATGCCAGTCGTCCTGAAGGATCGCGTATGTTTGCCAACCAACATATAGCATGGTGGTCTGTCACCACTTTGAAGGGACGGCCGTAGAGATAAGGGCGAAACTTCGTGATCGCCCACACCACCGCGAGACACTCTTTTTCTGTGGTAGAGTAGTTTGCCTCGGCACGGGACTGCGAGCGGCTAGCATATATTGTAAAATGGGGTGTTATGGGGTATATGGGGTATATAATATAAAGATTCTAACAGGCAAAGCTTTAGTGCCACTGCTTACCTTTGTGTGGCGTCGTGCGAAATAACGAAATTCCTCCATAAAATGTTAACGTATAATAATATCTGCACGTAAGTATCGATGAAGCACGCAGACGTCTTAGCGCATTAGCAGATTATAATCAAGCCATCCGGTATGCTCCCCTGCGTGCCTGTCGATTTTTAGGCAATCCTACAGAATGGTTATGTGACACTGGGACACCAGAGGTACAGAATCCTAACTGCATCTAGACATGTGTCATACATTTCTGTGCATACACGTGTCATCGCCAATGATGCATCAACGAGCCTGATATGTCGCCTTTGTCCACGTGACATCGCTGTGTAGATGTTTGACACTGTGTAGCCGCCTGACTCGGTGTTCGATATTCGGCATAGTTTGTTGAAGAAATTGGGGCCATGGTGGGGGAAGGACCAAACATTGCATGGGATCACACGCTGTACTGGACATGAATAGGCACAATGTTATCCATCGCCGTTGGATGTATAGAATTTATTTACCCACTTATCTTAAAGCTAGCTTCTCATACGCGTAGATTGCAACAAGTGCATCGAGTCTGCATATTTCTTTCGTTTTCTTGCACCAGACATTTCGCAGTCTTAGTTTGCGCCGGCAGGATCGTTGTAGGTTTACTTTTTGTATTTTTCCTGCTTTTTATCTGCCGTACTTTTATCTATAAGTCAATGACACTTATTCTGCACCGCTATGAGCAAAAGTATCAATTGCTAGTCAACGCATGTGTTTAACTCGTTGTTCTTACGATCAGCGAAGCCAAGCGATTGTAGTTGCGAAAATGGGACAGTCGAACGCGTAGAAGTGCCTTTCACCTCTTGGGATAATGAAAGCACAAATTTTCTTGTATGGATTTGAGCGTTTTAGAGGCTGTACTACAATTATCCTAATGCTCAAGCAATACTGGGATCTTTATTAGTACAACTTTATGACTGTTAATCCATCTTAACGTTGATGAAAACGGTACGACTTTGCTAGTTGGTAATGTAATACAAACACTCTGATATGGTAAAAATGGACAAATGCAAGCAATGCGCGCGAACATAGCTCACTCTTCTGTCAAATAAATAAAAAAGTACATGTATGATCCTAAGTCAAACATTCTGAGATACCATAACTCGGTTTGCGATATCGTTCTTTTGTCCACGCTCACGCAAGACAAAACCAACCGGCATATCTGCTTTCTTCACGAGTATTTGTCACTTTTGTTAGTTCTTGCCCAAACTGACCCCGTCCGATCCTCTGGTTCCCCATTTCACCCTATAGCGCCTCTCACCGAAAGCCAGCTTAAAAAAGTTAAGGAATGGTAAATAGATGGCAAACCCCAGGGAAAATAAGTACAAGAGAACACATCACCCTAACCATCATCATATTTGTGTCCTCTAACAGCGATTTCCAATTACCAATTACCACTGCCTTGGGGCAGCTTACTCCAACTTATGCCTGCAAACTTCCTAACACCAATAATTAACACTAAATAACACCTAATTCCGGTTGGGTTTGTCATGCATTAGCATCGCATGGGTTCGGTTGTGCCGTGACAGCCTACAATTTGCGCACTGTTCCTCTGTTTTGCTTTTCCCCTCTGATGATACAGTATTTATCCTCGCGTTTTTCAGGGGGATTGATTGGTTGGAAGTTGGTGCTATGTTCGTGTGCTTCGCTTGCATTTGCCTGCTTGTCTCTTACTGTTCATCAGCCTGTTAATGTCTAGCCAGGAAATTCCACGGCCCATGCCCTTGCGTTTCAGCTGGCGTATATGGGACTACTAGGTGAATAACTATCATCGAGGCGTGGGTGGCCAGTCGTTCGGGAGCAACATCTGGGTCGGTATTCTGGGTTGATTCCTTTCGGAGGTCATCGCACCATATCTGTGCGCGCAGTCCCCGCAGTCCCAGATAATATGATTGAAGGAGGCTTCGGACCTACATAATGAGCAGTGAGGGTCTGTCAAATCAAGGTGAAAGTGTGCGTATATTTGTGGGTTGGGAAAGGAGTGCGTTTGGAGTCGGCGCTAGGAAACGTCTTGTCCTTTGGTGAGCGTGGGATGAGGTGGGGCGGTTTTGTACGTCTTACGAGACGGTGGTGTTGGGCAATATCGTGGTATGTGGTCAGTGGCTCGCTGACCAGGTCCCCTGGGTCAGAGATGGGGACCCACCGCTCGGCTGACGAATCCCCGAGCACACTGGTGGGCCGCCTCGTTACCCGGGTTCCCTGCGTGAGCCGGGACCCATATCAATTAAATTCTGGAGGGTTCTTCTTCACTATCTTGTTGTTTGGGGGAGAGTAGGGGATGCAGTATTCGTGCAGTAATCGGCCACGATTTCACGTGCAAAGTTGGATATGGCGGTCTTTGAGTCACTGATTATAGTTGTAAATCCGGCCGCTGCAGTGAGGGCAATGGCCGCCTCTTCTGCCTCCGCCGAGTTGAGGGCGCGGACAGAACAGGCCGTCCTCATTGGTGTTGTTTGGGGCGTAAATTGGTTGTTGTCATTGTCATGAGCGATGATAAACGCCTCATGAGTGATGGCAAATGCCTGTAGAAGTGGCGATGTCTTTCCCCCATAAAAAAAACCACAGGATGTCATAATGAGTTACACTTCTTCGAGTACTCAGGACTACTGATGAATTAAATTTTGCGGGAGATCATGGTGGGTGTTCGATGATGTCCAGAATAGAACCTCAAGCTTTCGTATCAGCATATTTTTTCTCCGTGCTTCTCATACCCTGCGACGTCTTTTTTATTTATTTTTTATTTCATTGGTGCCGAGAACGAGCAGCACGAGATTGACATGGTCGTGTAGAGCACGCATCTGTCAGGCAACGACAATGCCAGCCTTTTGTGCGTAATCCCCGGGCCAAGCGTGGCAGGCAGCACGTTGGCCGACTGTACGAGTCAGGCCAGCAAGGTGAGGGCATCGAAGACGTGACGTGTTGTGGCGCAATCTTTCCATTGCCTTTCACTCTGCCGATGTAGTTTCCTATAAAACGATTTCACGCACACTAAACTCGAGTACGCCAATGCTTCTTGAAAGTGTTAAGTCACACGCGGGAACGAGACGCTATAATGAAATATTTATAACTAGCGCAGCCACCATTCTCTTGTCTGACTGATGTTATCAATACAAAATTTGCAAACTGTATCAACTTTAATTTATCCAGTGAAGCAGCGCATGAGGAATAGGGTTGCGAATAAAAGAGAAGACAAGCGCTTAATCACAATTGAAGGTACATAAAAAATTGTGTGAAAGTATTTCCCTTGTTAACGGAATGTATTTGCACTCCGTTCAAATAAAACTTAAATTAGATAAGTTAGACATGTTTCGTGCGCGCCGTTTCAACGGCTAGATTTATCACTTCAGAATCGCAGCAGTGAAATTGGTCTTGTTTAAGTACCTCGCTCTCCTGTCGTAAAATATCTGTTAAAAATCAGTCTGGAGCAACCCATCTTGGCGTCCCTCATAATACCCGAGTCGCTTTGAAATATTATACCTTAATTTAAAGCTGCTGCAAAAGAAAACCCATTATCGTTTTCAAGGCTTCTTCCGGATCGATGGTGTTGCGAGCACATTTGCAGTAAAGTGCCTCCCTTGCTTTCCATCGGCCATTTTACCAAATGAAGCCACACATTCTGACTAGAGAACACAACAATTTTCAATGCATGACTGTGGTGAAGTTGAGCCTAAGGTCGTTTCCAATCGACGACTTGGAAGATATTCAGCCCACCGACTTATTGCTGATAGCACGCTAAACGATAACGGCACACAATACAGCCAAAACACGAGAATAATGATGTTTTGCGCAAACTCGTGTGTTACAGCTATTACACCTTCCAATATTGAGGTTAGCATTCTTTGGAAACTTCACCAGGTGTGTTTGTGTTTTTTTTTTTGTCCGTATGTAAAACTTGGTGCACAGGCTAGTCCATGGTATAATGGGTAGAAAATAAGGCTGCTGGGCTGAGGAAACAGGGTTCTAAACCAACTTGAGTCACTGGGTATGCGTTATGTGCCGCTTATCAATGAACCTCTTTCAAACCAACTTGGGTCGCTGCGTCTATGCTATTGAGTATGTACCGCCCTTCAGCGAATATCCTTGACGCCAACTTGGGTCACAGTAAGTGCCATTGCGCATGCAACGCGCTTCAATGAACCTCTATCACGCCAGCTAGGGTGATTGGGCTATTCTAGCGTCCTGATAACTGCTGACCTGCCCGGTGGATATGGTGGCCAGCTGACCTAGCCACCTGGTATCTTGAGAGCCGCCCTTCTGGTGGCCAGTTGATGTAACGACCTGAAATCTCGAGGCTCACGCTGCTGACCTCGTGGCCAGCTGTTCTAGCAATCTGGTGTCTTGGCCCCTGTGGATCTGGTGGCCAGCTCACTTAGCGACTTGGTGTCTTTATGGCTGATCTGCTGATCTGGTGGCTAGCTGTTCTAACAGTCTGATGTCTTGATGTCGGCCCCGTGTATCTGGGTGGCCAGCTGACCTAACGACGTGTTATCACATCACATCACTTCATTACCTTAAAGACCTCCTATTTGGAGGTATTACATAAAGGGTGGGTACAGGTATAAGCAATCGCATATACATTAAGAAATTATTGAATATGACAGTTATATATTCAGAAAACGTAGATGGGCAGGTGGTTTCAGTGACGTCGTGTGGAAGGCCATTCCAGTCTATGGCTGAGTGAGGAAAGAATGATGCAGCAGACGTTGTAGTATGAGCCCGTGAACGGGCAAATTGAAGGGTATGACCGATGCGGAGTGAAATGCCTGCCAGAAGGCTGGTGTAGCGCGGTGCCAACCCTGTTGGCTCGATGCCAACCCTGCTGACCTGGTGGTCAGCTGTTACAGCAGCTTGATGTCTTAATGCGCGTTCTGTAGATCTGGTACCCAGCTGGCCTAGCGACTTGGTACCTCGATACCCACTCTGCTGATATGGCGGTCGGCTGTTCTAATATCCTGGTTTCGTGATGCCGGCCCTGTGAATCTGTTGGCCAGCTGACTTAGCGACCTGGTATCTCGATGCCCACACTGCTGATCTGGTGCCCAGCTGTTCTAGCAGCCTGTTGTCTTGATACCCGCCATGTGGATCTGGTGGCCAGCTGATCTAGCGATGTGGTATCTTGATGTCCATCCTTCTGACCTGGTGGCCAATTGTTTAGCAGCCTGGTGTCGTGATGCCCTCCCTGTGGATCTAATGGCCAACTGACCTAGCATCCTGGTATCTCGATGCACACCCTGCTGACCTGGTGGCCAACTGTTCTAGCAGCCTGGTGTCGTGATGCCCTCCCTGTGGATCTGGTGGCCAGCTGACTTAGCGACCTGGTATGTCGATGCCCACCCTGCTGACCTGGTGTCGAGATGTGCTCGCAGCCTGGTGTCTTAATTCCCGCCCTGTGAATCTGGTGTCCAGCTGACCTAGCGACCCATTACATCGATGCCCGCCCTGCTGACCTTGGGGCAAGCTGCGCTAGCTGCGTGATGTCTTGGTGCGCGCATTGTAGACCTGGTGGCCAGCTGTTCTTGTAGCCACCTCTGCTGCTGATGAAGAGATCGCCCGTACGTTCAGGAAAAACAGGTGGCGAAAGTTTTTTTGTTATGGCAATTCGTTTATGAGAAAGACAAGTTGGGTTAATTGTTGTTTAACATATCGGAGAATCAGCGTTTCGGTTAACTTGTTTCCTTTTGCGATGTTTGATTTCTGCCATTTCTCTGTATTTAAAGGTTGCCTTCGCTGTAAAAACGGGCGACTTAGCCTGAATTGATATCGCGGGTTGTTTTCGCGTCGGCTCCCATTAATGCCATTGACGGTGCATGTGGTTGTGCGAATAAATGCACACCTGCTTTTGTGAATAGCTTTAGACTATAACATCCGAACGCAGCTCACGCTATTTTAACGCAATAGCGTTAAGGCCCCGTGTTGCAGAAAATCCGGCGTCGGTGTCGGCGTCCACGACCGAGAAAATGATCCGCAACCACGCACGTTCTCAGAATATACCAAGAGAAATTTTATTGCACAAATTATGATGACTTGATATATATGGCACAATGCTATTGCCATGGTACAATACTAATGTACTACATATGTACAGGACAGAACTTACGTACTATACAGTATCTAAATATACGATATATACAGGTTGTCCGAACTATCATGGACCAAGATTTAAAAATATGCAAATGCCACTTAGCTGGACAGCACGAAGGTAATGTTACTTGGCGTCGCCTGGAGATACTCAGGTGATTTTGGCAATCGACTTGCGCGTTAGGAAATTAACTATATCCTAATTAACTGTGCCTTAATTAAATTTGCTTTCAGTAAATCTAATGGTCGTGCGATCGAGTGCCTTAATTAACTCTTGATTAAGGTAGAGTTGTTTAAGGCACTCGAACCCATGACCTTTTGTGGGAGTGGAACCCACGGTCTTTGGAGTTACTTAAGGCAAGGTTAATTAAGGCACCGAAATTAAGATAGAGTTAAGGCACTCGAGCCCACTCCCATTGGTTGGAGTCGAACCACCTTTTGTGAGAGAAAACAATAGGAAGTAACAACGCATTCTAATGAGAATGTCAAGTAATTTAATGAATGTCTCGTGAGCGCGCAGCGTTTCGCCTCTATCCTCTTTAGCGTATGCTACAGCGGCTGTAAACTTTTCTTGCAGCCTGGTGTCATAAGATCATAAGATAGCGCATGCGTTATGGAATCGCATCTGGAGAAATGTTTATTTCTCTACCAATTTCTATATCAAAAAGACACGTTGGCAGAGCCGTTGGGTAACATGCAAAATCAGCGTGTGTGTTAACTTCGTTCCTATCGCGCTGTGATTTCGGCTATTTCTTTGTATTTAAATATTGTTTTCGCGACAATAACGGGCAATGTATCTTGAATAGATATCGCGGGTTGCTTTCGCGCTGGCTGTCATTTTGCCATTGACGGTGGATTGCGGGAGAGAGTGATCATCTGCTTTCGTGAATCTCTTTAGCCTATAACGTCCGAACAAAACTCACGCCGCTTTTTAAAGACGGTAGTATTTCTTGGGCTACCTAAACGCGGAAATCTTCGTCTGTCCTTCACTCGATTCAACTGCCCGGCTCAAACCAAGCGAGCTACTAGCACTGGTGGCACGGTGTCATACACATCAACATTATACATCGCAAAAGGAAACCTCAGGCCTATTTGACGCAAAATATATGCACATAACCGTGATCCGCAGCGTTCATTTAATTAAAGAGTACACATTGGACTGGTTTTTGCGTTAGTAAATGAAAAATCAATGCGTCAGAAATGGTGTCGAAGAGACGATACGCGTAAAAAGAAGCCGACTGAAGCCGCGACTCTGTATACGGCTTTAAGCCAACAGTAATAAAAGGTCCCAACAGATGGCGCGAGAGCAGGGCGAACGCGGGAAATTTGAATTTATTTCAGCAAAACCTCCATTCCATCCATCATAGGAGGAGTGAGAGGGGAGGGGAAGACTGTGATGGGTAGGGGGGGGGGGGAGAAGAGAGAGCGGCAGAAGACTATCGTCTTTCGACGTCATTTGCAGCGAAGCAAGCAGATATGTGGCCAATTTTTTGAAGAAACCACGAAGTGGCTGGATCATTGATTGCTGCCCATTTATGGAGGCTATCCCCGTGGCTTTTGGTTCAAACAACACGGAAATGGACAGCCGGGCCAAGTTCCCGTTCTTAGCAGAGGAGTTGAGCACAATCCTTGCGACTGTTTTGAATTACACTCAATCAACGTTTCGTGTAGCAGGCACGTGAAGTGCCATCCGCTTCCTTTTGCTGTAACCGCGTCCTCTATCGTGCTCGTAATTTAGGCGTATCTGCGGTTAGAAAAAGTACAACTGCCTGTTCAGGGTAGCACGTTCTTGAAATTGATGTCGTGTAGTTTTCAAAACTTGATGATAGAGTACTCAAGAAACACTGCAGGCAGGCGTACATTTGCTGGCGTTCCACCTTGGTTTTCATGGTTTCCATAGTGGCATTATCAGATAATAGTGTTGATATAACGCACTTGTTATAATTTATTTGAATCGAACCTTTTTTAATAAATGCTACACAACTAATGGCGATGCGCACAATTTCTGGATTTCTTCCTGCGCAACGAGTATATTCATGCAATGTTTTATGCACAACCTTCACCTCGCAGAATTTTTACACTTGTGTTCCACACCGTTCAGAAGGTATAGCGAAATGCAAACACCAAATCAGGTGGATGCACAGTGTGAGACGTCTGTGTAACGAAATCACCAGGACGAAGGCGATGTGTGATGCTTGTTGAGAGAAGAATGCTGATGGCAAGTGTATGTCAAAGATAGGTAGGACACATTTTAATCACACGTATTCGGGAGATATTCGGGGTAGTTGTAATCTTGAGAAAGCGCGGTTCGGCAGCTTTGCATAGGCGGTAACTGAGCGCTATGTACCATCTGCTGTGGTGGTTACGTGCTTATGTCCTTGAGTATCTCAGGAGCGATTGTATCATTAGGGGAAAGAACGTATTCGTCGTAGGTCAACGCACATGGTTAAGATAAAAGAATCGCGTGTGCCTTGGTTATGCTGCATTATTAGTGAGACCAGTGTATCATATAACGGTCAGTTTCTACCCTTGGCTTTTTTTTTTTGCTTTACTTATTTTGAGGGCGATCCATGAAAGTTTAGTTTGTGCAACAAGTACCTTCTCTTTTTTTTTGTTCACTTCGGGTTGCAGCTTCGGGGAACTAATAGTGCAGCTTCGGTTGCAGCTTAGGGACTAATGAATCAAGCAATCTATCAATCATTTATTTATCGTACCCAGGAATAACCGTGAGGTCTAGGTGCTGGCGCACGTATACATAGAAAAAGAAATACAGCAGGGGAATATCAGTAAAAAACAATGAATAAAAAATATCAATATTGAAAGGAAAAGTGTACATACTCGTACATGTAACTGTAGGCGCATAATAAAAAGGAGGAGAAGGGAAGTTGAACGTGAAGCTAAGACAACAAAGGAAAGCTCAGAGCAATACAAAGACAGAGTTGTGAAAAATATCAAGGTCATGAAAGTGGGCGTTATAAAGACTGTGTATTCTGTGGACGTTTGACTATTGGTGGCGACAGGCAGCAACATGGAAAGGTCTGTGTTCCCTGGTGATCTTGCGCGGAATACGAAACTTTATACAACTGAGGAGTTCGGGGCACATGAGGATACCGTGAAGGAGTTTGAAAAGGAAAAGCAGGTCAGCGCGATTACGTCGGGAGCGAATTAAGGGCAATGACAATAAGCCAATGATAATAAAGCAGGGCCCAGAGTCCGTGTTAGCAAAGTGGTGATGATATATGCTTTGAAACTTTTTCTCGACCCGGTCTATAATGTCACTGTTGGATCTAAAGATGTCGTTCCAGACGACCTACGCGTATTGGAGTTGACAGATTGTTGTGTACAACTTACGGAACGGTGTAGGAGAATTAATTCTCTCGACAGACTGCAAACAGAGCCAAGAGTGCGCATGCCCCGTATTGCAACGCGTTTAGTGTGAGCTGAAAAGTGTAAGGTTGTATCAAAAAGTACACCGAGATCATTGATCTCACGGACATTACACAATGGTACAGAATCTACTGAATAAGAAAAAGAAATGCTTGCTGTGTTGCGGGTGAAAGTCATGACTTGGTCTTAGCAGCATTCAAGGTGAGGTTATCTGTGCACCATTTAGAAAAAGAAAGCAGGTCAGACTGCAGGATGCGACAGTCATCAACAGTGAAAATTTTTATGTCATTGGCATATAGAAGGAATGAAGAATGCCGAATGGCGGAAAGAACGTCATTAATAAATATTAAGAAAAGGAGTGGTCCTAACACTGATCCTTGAGGAACGCCGCTGGTTACCATGTACGAAGAAGACGTTTGACTGTTGACGTTAACAAAACATGTTCTATCACAAAGATAACCCCGCAAGATATTTACAAGTGATGAGTCAACATCAAAGTGTCAACATCAAAGCAGTGAGTGGCTTACCACATCAAAAGCTTTACTGAGGTCGCAATATATGGTGTCTATTTGCCCCCTTTAAGTACCGGCGCGGAGATCTGTGTCATGAAGCTTGCGAGATTTGTGATAGTGGAGCAGCTGGTGAGGAATCCATGCTGATTCGGAATCAATGTGTTCTTCACAGTACTAAACAATACGTTGTGGAGAGCAAGCTGAAGAACCTTAGACGTGGCACAGAGAAGAGAAATCGATAATAATAATAATCAATCAATCAATCATGTTTATTTAACGTGCCCAGGAACAACCCTAAGGTCTGAGTGCTGGCGCACGCATACATTACAAACCAAAAACAAAACACTCAGGAAAAAATCATTAAACAATAAATGAATAAAAATAAAAATTGTGAAAAGAGAGTACCGACAACAAAGCGCAAAGTAAATACAAAAGAAAAAGGAGGAGAAGGGCACTTGAACAATACATGAAATTATAACACAAGGCAAAGCTCGGAAAGGAACGATGACAAGGAGTTATGAAAGATATCAAGTTCACGAAAGTGTTATAAAGATTCTGTATTCTGTGAACAGTTGAGTGTTCATGATGACAGGCAGGAACATGGAAAGGTCTATGTTCTCTGGTGATCTTGCGTGGGATACGGAACATGACACAGCCGAGAAAATAATAATATTAATAATAATAATATTAATAATAATAATAATAATAATAATAAACGACAGCGACGCCCTAAAGGTCAACAAGATTACGAGACATCGACGTTGACATATAGTGACGTGATCATGACTGTGTCATCGGTGGCGTGGCTTCTTAACTGCTGTGGCAGGAAAAAGTAACAACTATAAACATGTGCAGTGCGTGCGTCGTCACTGACGATGATGCTTAAGCAGCGGTGACGGCGAAAGCAGCAGCGCGAACTTTGATTTTTATGGTTGAAAACTTGGTTTCTTTTCCTCTTTCGCCCGTTTTCGTGATTGGTAGGTGGTCCGACTCGATAGGTGGCCCGACTCGTCAAGGACACCTTCGTTCGTTACATGGTTAGTTATTTCTTACTGTCGTTCGTTCGCTCATTCGGTCGTTCGTTAGTTGGCTCGCTCAATCGTTCGTTTAGTCAATGGTTTGTGGGTTCCTTCGTTCCTTGTTTAGTTTGCCACTTCGCTCATTCAGTCATTGGGTCGTTTGTGCTATTGGCTTACATTAACAATCGTCGTCGATGGTTTCTCCACAATTTTCTTTCCTGCCTCAGCACTTAAGTAGTCATGCCACCGACGTCATAGTCATCATCACTTAGTCGTCTTATCGCCGGCGTCTGGAGATTATGAGGTTGAAGCCAAGACAATGTAAGAGTATCTGTGAAGATTAATATGCAGAATACAAAGGTAATGTTCAATATCCTGCCAAGAGAGCGAGAATCCATCATTGTCTGTCTGGCTCTGCAGAATCTCTGCAGGAGTATGCTCATCTAGGTCAAATACTCGCAGGAGACCTGATCATGAGAAGGAAATTTACAGAAGAATAAAATTTGGTTGGAGTGCATATGGCAAGCATTACGAAATCCTGACTGGGAGCTTGCCACTGTCGTTGAAAAGTCTGCTATCATTGCATTCTGCCGGTGCTAACATATGTGAAGAAACTTGGAGGTTAACAAAAACCATCTACAACAAGTTAGAGACCACGGAAAGTGCGATGGGACGAAATGTTTTATGCGTAACGTTAAGAGACATGAAGAGAGCATTGTGGATAAAAGAGAAAACGGTAATAGCCGATAACATAATTCACATTAACAGCGAGAAATGAAGCTGGGCAGGCCATGTAATGGGTAGGGTAGATAGGCGGTGGACCTGTATAGTTACCGCATGGGTGCCAAGGGGGTAGGGAAGCACAGTCGAGGATGGCAGAAAATTAGGTGCGGCGATGAAATTAGCAAATTTCAACTCCCCGCCTGCTGCTCAATACGTGCTACATAAAAGTGTTTTGGCGAGCGTGAAAGAAGCCCGCGAATACACGCAAGATTGCCGCGCGACTGGCCACTCGAGGTACCTTGCGTGTGTTCGCGGGCTTCTTTCACGCTCGCCAAAACACTTCTATGTAGCACGTATTGAGCAACAGAAAGCTATATAGGGAGTTTTCATGTTGCTCTACAATTTTTCATTGACATTTTTCATCTAATTATAATAGTTGAGAGGTTGAATAATTATTAAGACTAATTATCTAATAAGGCGGAATCCAAGAAATCATAAACATAAATCGATTCCAAGATATTGGAGATGTAACATTTGTGGTGGATAGACAGAAATTGTATTGGATTACACGATGCACAGGATGTAAGCAGAATTGCATGCGTCGCCGTTAGTTGCATAGGCTTTGATTGACTTCATAATCAGAACTGGTTTTGGCACGTAAAACCCCAGAAAGAAGTAGGCTTTGATTACACGTTTCGATAAAGTTTCGCGGGACATAAACTTCAGGGTATGCTGACGATCTTCATCATTTTGCTTTCATGTGACATGCAACAGACATTTCGAACTGATCAATTAGAACTACTGGTACATTACTTGTACAACAGTGTGAAAGTGAAGGAAACAAAATTCTACTCCGGGCCATTTATTGAGAATTTGTACTTCATTACATGTCCTATTACTAGAAAAAAATGGAGCTGGGCAAGCCATGTAATGCGTAGGGTGGATAACCGGTGGACCATTACAGTTACAGAATGGATACCAAGAGAATTCAACCCCTGGGTTCATGTACCTTCATTTGAATCTAATCAGTGCTATTTTATGTGCCGTGATTTTAGTGCAGTTACGGGACCGGACTTTGTGTTTACTTTAATGCACCTATGTGACTGAACTTTGTATGCTGTTTTTCTGAGTTGACTTTCAGTTTTAGTGTGGCATTAGTGTACTTATGTGACTGGACTTTGTGTAATTGTGATTTATAGTCGACTTTTAATTCCTTTTCAGTTCTTTAATTCATTTTTTATATCATTATGCTTGCCATTGTTTGTCCAAACTACCGTGCACCAAATTTAAAAATATGCAAATGCCACGTAGCTGGACAGAACCAAGGTAGTATTGTCTGCCGTCGCTTGGAGATACTCAGATGATTTTTTGGCATTCTGCCTAATTACATAGTCTTAATAAACTTCTCTATAAAATTGATGAAATGTGTTAATGAGAAAATTGTAGAGCAACATGAAAAATTCCTGATACAGCTTTCTGTTGCTCACACTTCAGTTAAACTCCAACGATCTCTTCCAAGGACTGCTGACATGAAGTAATATAAATTCATTAAAAACCAGTAAGAGTGATCGTCACGCATCCCCGTAAACCGGCAGTATTAGTTCACGTAGACAAGACCGCGGTGGCTCCGATGAGCAGCGCTGCTCTGCGCGTCGCGTTGATGCTTACAGGTGCGCTGGCCTGTATAAAGCATATTTGCCTTTCGTTTTCGTTTCATCTTTCTTTTCTTTCTTTTTTTTTTTGCAATGCGTCGGCAAAAAATGGTGCCCCGCTTCACCTCAATACAAAACTCGACGAGGAGTTGGCTTCATCATTGCACAGACCGCAGGAAGAAATTTTTTACGCCGTTACGGCCACTTCTGAATTCCATCAATGCATACGCCCCGTAGAGATTTCATCATACTGTTTGTTTGACGTTCCGTAACGATCTACGCTTAAAGGAACACTAAAGGCACACAATAAATAAGTTTGGACAAATAAAGCATTCGGTAAAAGGTATTTTTTCTATATTTCGAGGTGGCAGGTTGAATATTAGTAGAGAAAATAAAGCTTTTTGTCTCAATTGTGGCGCAGAAGTACCATAATATTCGAAGTACCTCCTCGCTCTTGGGAACGTTTTGGTTCATTAAAGGTTATTAAAACTAGCTGAGTTCTCACTTTGGCTTATTCTGAATGCAACATAGCCCATAATTACCGTCGAAAAAAATGAATTTGGCGCTACCGAGCCCATGCAACGCCTCTTAGATAGCAGGCCTGTGCACACTGATTTTTGACGTCATGCTGCTCGGACCGAAATTTCCCATGTCAAGCCTGGCGTGACGAAAGCGGTGACGTCAAAATCACCATGCCTTTACTCTAGAGCATCCCCATTATATTCTACGCCAGTCAGGCAAGGCAGCGTGATGTCTTGGATCGAAGTGCAAAGGCCTTGAGCTACCTAGGAGGCCTTGGCACATGCCGCCAGAAAGTGATGACGTCACGGCATGTTAGCGGGTATACTACGCCCGTTTTACGGTTTCGCGTCTACTCTGGATTAGCAGGCTAACTGGCACGAAAATTGTGAGAGGCTAACTCTCACATTGGCACGATTGATAAGATCGGGTAACCGCGCGAATGAGAAGAAATTGTGGCTGTCACGCAAGCGAGGCCCGTGAGCGTGTCTTTTTTAGTTCTTTTGTAAACTAGAAGCGCGGGACCGCTATAGGTTCGAGCGCGCTCTTCTGATAACGCCGACGGAAAGAATCGCGTGGCCAGGAGTAATCTTGTTGTCTTCGAGAAAGTTCGAGAACCGTGTCGTAGCCGCTTCGGAAGCGCGGCGAGGGCGCAGAAAATTGTGAGCGACTCGGTATTGTGGCTGCAAGAAAAAGTTGCTCCTTGCGCACGCCTAACGTCCCAGTGTGAACTACAGGTCATCAAAGACGGCGTCGCAGAAACGTTGTAGAGAACGACCTTCCTCAAGAGCAACCAGTCGGCAAGTGCCTCCAAGGTGCGTTCGAACATGCCTCTTAAAACGCGGAAGGAAAATGGCGTTTCGATCAATTTACTCGAAAAGGAGCTGAACTTCATTGCAGTTATCCAGCCAACCTAACGCTTAGCAAGATTGATGTAGTTAGCGGGGAGTCTTGAATATGTATACAGACCCATTCACAGCTGTGTAGAGCGCGCAAGCAGCTTGCTAGGGCAAAACGAACACACTGAGCAAGCGCTGCCGCTCAGGAAGAGCAACGTGCGCAATCTTACAGATCTGCGTGGTCGCTTTTAAAACTTTGTTCGCAATAACAAAACCAGCAAATGCCACCAAGCGTTGTCCACGAACACGATGTAGAACTACCAGCTCACGTGCTGTGCACAGCAATGAATTGGTCTGTCTTACGCTTACGGCGCAAGACTGAAAACAGGCGCCCGCAAGAGGAAAAACATTGACAGCGTTGATAAAGTGTTATTTTACTAGCATACATGAGCACATGTCTTCTTCGTTCACGTAATTATGCTGGCAGGCTGTAGAGGCGAGCAAGCCACATATATTCGGAGTGCAGTGTCCCACAGAATAGATAGACGGAAGGCAGTATTGTCCTTGTTGTCTCGCTTCCAGCAGGGTTCCGTTTCTCGCGATATAGCAACATTCATGACCACCTAAAAGGCGATAATAAAAACACATAAATGAATTCACTGTTGCGCCAAAAGTAGTGCATCATTATTGCCACATTAAAGGGCCTTCAGTCGTCGTTCTGCTTCCCAGCGGGCAAGGTGAGCACAATACTTGCTGTTGCTTTCGACGTGAAGTAATTGCGCTCAGTGAACTTTGTGTGTAGCAGCTATGCGATATGTGCCTTCCGCTGCTGTTAGCTGTAAAACGTTTTCTTTTGCTGCTCACGAAATGCCGTATCGACCTTTATACAAAAGCACTAGAGTTGCCTATTCAGTGCAGGAAGAAGAGGAGGAATAAAATTTTATTAGAGAACCAGGACTTTATGATGGCCGGGTCTAAGCCTCCCAAGTGAGGACGTCGAGGGCTTGCCTCGCCGCCGCCTCACGGGCCTGCTGGGCCGCAAAGGTTTGGTCGTCAAGTCGCTGAATTTGATGTCGGTGCGTGGAAAACATAACCTGTTCGTTCCTTATTCTTAAATGCAATTCAAAGCTTTCTGAAAATGCATTCAAGGACTATTGCAGGCACCTTCACGTTTGCGGATGTTTTGCCATGTTTTTGCTGGTTTCCGTAGTGGCCTATTATTTTCTACGTCATTGCTCTGTTTCTTTTTTTTTTCGCTTTTCGCTGTGATGGCACTATTTGCCGTCAACTTTTCCAGAATGATTCATTTGCTGGGAGGGGTGGTTATGTTCTTGTGCTTCGCTTGCTTTTGCATATTTTTCGTTGGCATATTTTTCTTCTGGGGCGAACCACTTCTGGGGCGAACCACTTTCGGAGGCGATCACACCGAGCGTTCCTGGCTCTGTGCAAAGCTCGCTATATGACAGTGTACACAGTAGAACGTCAAGGTTTTGTGTCTCCATCTCTTTCACCGTGCTTCTGACATACATGTGCGATGTCCTTTCTATTTTGTTTTTCGTCGGTGCCGAGGACGAACGGCAGGAGATCGACATGTTCCTGTCATGCACACATCTGTCGGGCAAAGGCGATGCTGGCTTTTCGTGAGTCATCACCAGGTCCACCATGGGAGGCAGCCTGGTGGCCAACTATACGAGCCATGCCAGCAAGGTGAGCGCATCGGAGACGCTATATGTCGCGTCGTAATCTTTCCATTGCGTTTCTCTCTGCATGCCAAGGTAATTGCCTATAAAACGATTTCACGCACACTAAGCTGTATCACTAAGCTGTAACCCCCCCCCCCTTCCCCCCCCCCCCCCCCCCCCCCACGCGTCCAGCCCCACCAGTCCAACGTGTACCTTCAGTGCTCTGTTCACATTGTCATTACAATTCAGGAGATGGCTTGAGGTTGAATTTTCCTGATTAACAGAATCACTGTCTTGTATTTATTCATTCACTCCTGAATTAGTTTGTGTAAAACGCTGAAGAAATAAATATCGCCATCATCTTTGGTGTCTATATATTATTATAATTATGTGGCATTTTATTTGCTGTTGGATTCCCCTGGCTAAAGCCAGGAAATTGCATATTATGCAAAGTGCTTGCTCCCCCCCCCCCCTCCATCCACAAAATTCAACCACCCCTGGCAGAGATCCTGGGTACGCTACTGATACATGTCAACATTATACAGCGCAAAGGAAACCTCAGGCCTAGGTGAGGCAAAATATATGTACATAATAAGCGGTAAAAGTAGAGCTGGGCGGGCCATGTAATGCGTAGGATGTATAAATGGACCATTAAGGTTACGGAATGCATAGGCGCCGACTACAGGGGGGGGGAGAGGGCTTAGCTTCCCCCCCCCCCCCCCCCGCTTCTACAATGTCATTACCAGAGTTCTGTTACCCGAATAATTTGAGGACTCTTTTGCGTTGCCTCCACATGTTCACTTTTGTTGTGGCTAAAAGCTTACGGCACCATTGTTGGCGCGGACGTGCACGGCTTTTAATTTATACTTTCGCTTTATTTCGGCAAATCCTCACAATAGGAGGACAAACGCATTAGAAGCACCAGCGGCGGCTACCTCGCCAGCGTTTTCTCTCATGAACATTTTTTAAAAATTTCCGCTGAGAACACCACGCACCAACACAATATATTTAAATATATACAAAAGACAAAGTTTATTATATTTTTTGAAGAGAAGGGTCGAGGTAGCCGACTAAATGGATAGCCTATACCTAGAGAATGAATATGTTGATGTATGTTCACCTCGCTTCAAATTACTTTGCGTGCTTTTATGGCCCTGAAAAAAAAAAACTGCAGACTTCAATGACCATTTCGGCCGAGTCTTCTATCCACGGCGTGTGAAAAGCACGTGAGTGATGTGTGTCTCGATATTGATTCTCTTTCCAGTAGGCAATGCTAACGACTGGCTACAAAATAAATTTATAATTATTTAGAACATTTACGCATTAGGGATGGAAACATCGCCTCTTGCATACAGAGGCCATAGATACGGAATGTTGCAGCAAACACTTTCAAAAAATTTTCAAAGGTTGCCTGTGGCAGATAGCACAATTCTAGTTCATGAGGTGGTCTACAGAGAAGAGGTGGACATTACTTGCACAAAAAATTTAAATGCATAATCGACTAAATAAAAAATCACCTGTTCGGTTTTTAACATTAACTTATGGCCTGTGTTGCAATTTACAAATTCTAGCCGTGGAATTCGCAAGGCGGATGCACTAGGAACTAATCCTCAGGATTGCAACAGCTTCGAGATATTAATTCCCGAACATTGCGGAGAAATGCATTGGCGTTCCAGTTACTTTTGTGCTTACGCGCCGTGGTTATTTAGTGTCTATGGTGTGGGACTGCTAAGCATGAGGTCGCGGGATCAAATCACGGCCACGGCGGCTGCATTTCGATGGGGCGAAATGATAGAACACCCGTATACTTAGATTTAGGTGCACGGTAAGGAAGCCCAGGTGGTCTAAATTATTCCAGAGTCCTCCACTACGGCGTGCCTCATAATGAGATCATGGTTTTGGCACGTAAAATCCCATAATTTGTTCTTTTCATACTTTTGTGCTTTGAAGCATAAAACGACGTTTTGTTGAGAAAGTGACTGGCACGCCAATGTATTTCTCCGCAAAGTTAGAGAATTAATATCTGAACACTGGTGTCAGCCAGAGATTTAGTTCAAAGTAGATCCGCACTCCACGGCTAGAATTCATAAATTGCAACATGGGCCATAAGGTAATTATCTAAAACTTAATTGGTTAATTTTGTTCATTAGTCGATTATGAATTTCAATTTTTTGTGCAAGTAATGCCCGCCTCTTCGAGTAGACGACCTCATGAACTAGAATTGTACTATCTGCCACAGGCCACCTTTAAATATTTTGGAAACTGTTCGCTGAAACACCTTGTATATAGAATTCACTCAGTAACCGAAATGATGCCAAGCTGGATTCACTCAAAATCAGAATAAATAGATGTCTAGAAGTCATGCGCAGCAGCGCTTATACTCGGACTAAAAGTACTAAAACAATAAACAAGAGTGCAGTTTGGCCGGAAAGGCGAAGCATTATTAGTGATAGCGAAGTAGAAGACAACTACACGAAGGAAGATTCTTACCGTGTAAATCCGTGTAAGGATCTCACCCGTGTAAGGGCCGCACCCCCAAATTGACAGCCAATATTAAAAAAAAAAAAATACCACCGAGACGCAATCGCGTTCCGTGCGCTGATTCTGATCGGGCTCAACAGCAAATTGTCGCGCGTAGCGTACATTCGCTCGTCGCTACTGGATGTCAAGAGGAGGCGATCGCGGAGGTTTACGGTGGATTTCATACTCGTAGTTGGAAAAATGAGGTCAAATGGACCGGTCCCTTGAAAGGCTCGTCAAAATCGCGACATAAAAGTGTGGACCTTACACGAGTCTATACGTTAGTTATAGTGGCCACATAAATTGTAGTAAACATTCACCTAAAATTAAAATAGTAAGCATAGTGGACATAGTTGACATAGTAAGAACGAACCATGTAAACCTGTAAATAACTCACTGGATGACCTCGAGCACTCGCTTTCACAACGCAAGCATTATGAAGAAGACCGGCAGAGAAGGCGAACGGCTCGTACAGCCGCACGATTCACCGCAACTCTGAAAATTAGATTCATCATCATTATCTGCCTATTTTTATGTCCACTACTGACGGCCTCTGTGAGTGATCTGCGATGACCTCGGTCTCTTAAATCTGTAACACTAGGGGCGCAGAAAGACAGCCCGGCAAGGAAGACAGCGCGCATGAAGTTAGCAGCCATCCCTGGTCGCCCTTTATCATTGCACCCACCAATGATTACCAACAATTAGATATGGCACGCGGGCCCTATAAGCGTCAGCCGCGCACAGTCATTCACAGCTACGGCAGGGCTAGAGGAGAAGACGCGTGATCTCCTTTCCATTCGCGTTTGATTACGTGACCTACAACTAACCCGAATATTGAGCGCGTGGGAAATAATGCCCATCAAGCCGACATCCTTTTCGGCTCACTGTTACGTGCTTTTTCCCGCACCCACAGGGTATGGGTGGCTCATGTATATGGCTTTTGGATGTAATGAGGAACGTCATGGCGATGGCAACCGCGACAATTTGCCTGAAGTGTCGATATAATTGCTTGCGCCATAAAGCTAGAAATAGAGAATTGTTAGTAGAGGATATATATATATATATATATATATATATATATATATATATATATATATATATATATAGGTATATATATATATATATATATATAGGTATTGGAAAGCTGGTCGCCCCCCCCCCCCCCCTCCCCCCGGCAAAATGAAAACTTTCCGCCTATGACGGAATGGATACAAAGAGAAAAGAAGCGCAGTCGAGGACGGCAGAAAACTAGGTGGAGTGATGAATTTAGGAAATTCGCAGGCGCAAGTTTGAATTAGCTAGCGCAAGACAGGGGGTAATTGGAGATCGCAGGGAGAGGCCATCGTCCTGCAGTGGACAAATATATGGGATGATGATGATGATGATAAAGATGATGATATTGTCACGTGCAACAGAAGGCCTTCAGAGCAAGAAGTCCTGCACCGGCAGAGACGAGTACTAGCCAGGAAGATGGCTGACCCCAAAAACGAAAAACCTCTTCTTCTTCTCTCCTTGCCTGAATACTGGCTCGCGCTCGCCGCAGCTCGAGACCTCGTGGCATTTTCCCCCTGTGAAAAAAAACGGGCATCGTCCCGATGCTAGCGCTGGTCGACGTAGGTAGAGGGAAAGAAAAAAAGGGGAAGGAACATAAAGTAAGCACAAGTGGGGGGGTGAGGGAGAGAAAAATAGAGTACATCATAAAGTTGAGACGCTGTCGCACTATCGCGCGAAATAAGGTTTGAGTCGTACAACGTGCACAATCTCCGAGTGCTGCCTTCGACGCTGGGGTGACATGGCACTATCCGGGAGAACCTCGTAGTTCACGTCACTAACGCGACGCAGCACTTTGTAGGGTCCAAAGTAGCGACTGAGCAGTTTCTCTGACAACCCCTGGCGGCGCACCGGCGTCCACACCCAAACTTGATCACCCGGGTGGTATTCCACTTGGCGATGGCGAAGATTGTAGCGACGTGCATCTACACTCTGCAGTTGCGTGATGTGTAGGCGTGCCAATTGGCGAGCTTCTTCGGCGTACTGCGTAAATTGCTCAGCGTCAGGGGTGAGCAGCGCGTCGTAATCGTGTGGAAGCATCGCATCCAGCATGGTCTGAACCTCACGTCCATAGACAAGACGAAACGGCGTGAATCGCGTCGTCTCCTGGATGGCAGAGTTGTACGCAAATGTTACGTACGGTAGAACCTGATCCCACGTCTTGTGTTGTACATCGGCGTACATGGATAACATGTCGGCGATGGTTTTGTTCAATCGTTCCGTCAACCCGTTGGTCTGCGGATGATATGCAGTGGTCTTGCGATGGCTCGTGTAGCTTAGCTTGAATACGTCGTCAATCAGCTGGGCCGTGAAAGCTGTGCCTCTGTCAGTGATCACGTAAGACGGGGCTCCATGTCGAAGAACGATCTGGTCTATAAAGAACTGGGCAACATCGGCAGCCGTAGCGCGTGGTAGAGCCCTTGTCTCGGCGTATCTGGTTAAGTAATCTGTGGCGACTACGATCCACTTGTTGCCGGCTGATGATAGTGGAAAAGGCCCGAGTAAATCCATACCTATTTGATCGAATGGTGCCCTGGGTGGTGCGATCGGTTGCAGCAGCCCCGCGGGCTTCAGTGGCGGGGATTTGCGGCGTTGACATTCCCGACAACTCTTGACGTAGCGCTTTACAGATGTAGATAGTTTGGGCCAGTAGTACGCCTGTTGAACTCTGGCGAGAGTTCGGGAGGAGCCTAAGTGACCAGATGTGGGCTCGTCATGGCAGGCAAGAAGAATGTCGTCGCGCATGTCAGCAGGTATGACGAGAAGGTAGGGTTTGCCGTTGCTGTTCGAGTTTTTCTTATACAGGACACCTCTTCGAAGGCAGAAGGACGAGAGAATGCGAGAAAGGCGTCGAGGTATGGGAGAGTTGCGTCCTTCGAGGTTCTCGATGATTGCGCGGATTTCGGTATCCTCGCGCTGTCGTGCAATCAAGTCCGTTGAGGTGAGGGCCCCAAGGAATCCACTGTCATCCTCAGCGGCCGGATCACAAACATCGGTGGGTGCTCGCGACAACGAATCCGCATCTTCGTGCTTGCGGCCTGATCTGTATACGATGGTCAGATCGAATTCTTGCAGACGAAGGCTCCATCGTGCGAGTCGCCCAGCGGGGTCTCGTATATTGGTCAACCAGCACAATGAATGGTGGTCGGTCACTACTTTGAAGGGGCGACCGTAGAGGTAAGGCCTAAACTTCATGGTCGCCCATACCACTGCAAGGCACTCTTTTTCTGAGGTGGAATAGTTTGCTTCTGCGCGTGAAAGAGTACGGCTGGCGTAAGCTATCACGCGCTCTGTGCCCTCTTGGTGTTGGACCAGGATGGCGCCAAGACCCACGTTGCTGGCGTCGGTATGGACTTCAGTATCAGCGTCCTCGTCAAAGTGAGCAAGAACTGGTGGTGTCTGCAAACGCTCCCGCAGCTCGGTGAAAGCCGCGTCCTGCTCTTCATTCCAGACAAATGGTACATCTTCTTGTGTGAGGCGAGTCAGAGGTTCGGCAATCTTAGAAAAAATGTGGTTGATCCCTCTTATATAGGAATCGGTATAGAACACGAAAGTGAAACGTGTCTTCACAGAAGTAGTGTAATGTTTATTGCACATTGATATATAATGTCTATTGGTGTTTTGTGGCTAAAGCGCCCTTAGGCGTTGGTGCACCCACGTTGACGCCTGGTGGCACGTCTCCTCCATCACGACTACCAACGTCGATGACCATGAGCAACCGTCGTGCATATGGAAGCTGCACTACGCTGCACACGCTAGCACAACGCGAAAGACGAAGCACGTAACTGACACACTAATACAACGCGCAAGACAAAGCACGTAACTGAATCGTCACCGAGTCAAATCAGCGCGTACAGCGCGTCGTAATTGCAGCCTCCGCGATCAACTTCAGAAACATTTTCAGAGCTAATTGCGGAGGCCACGCTCCGCTGTGCTGAGTACGGTGAACGCCACCTAGGTGGCGTTGGTAGTGCTTCTTGATGCCAGCGTCCCTTCGAATGCTGGCATCGAGGCGTCGTAGTGCTGAGACCACCGAAGCGTTCACTGTCGGTGCGCGTTAAGGCCGGAATACATGGAGCGAATAACCGGCGTCCGAGCGAAGAACTTCGTCGGGCGGCGAACGTCCGACGGCCGGCGTCAAGAAATTTGCCGTCCGCAGCCGATCTGCCTGTCCAAACATTTTCGTCGGGCGAACGCCGCCGCCGGAAGCGTCTAGCGCGCAGCGGTGGACGACAGCCAATCAGGAGGCACTAGTTCCGGTCGCAATGCATGCTGGTGTTTCGCGCGCGCGCGCCTTTTCGCGTCGTCTGCAATCGCGTTGGTGTTGCCGTGTCTGCATGTCTCTGCACCGATTGAGTAGTTCCTAGTATGATCTCTCAGGAATCGCGTTGTATTTGTACATCCCATATCCGCTGATCTGCGAGGAAACAGACAAGCAGTGCAAGCTCTCTACAACAACCTTCAACAGAAATCTTCTGATCTCAGAGGCCACATGCTGTCGTCATGCCTATCTCCCGACTTCCCCGATAGATGGCGTTGGCATCGGATATTTCTTTCGCTAGGCTTAGACGCGTTCGAAACGAGAAGCGATCTCGAAAACTACTCAAGGTTATCCATAATACTCTGTCGTCGAAGCGGCCTGAGACTAAGCGAAAGCCGTTTACGCAGTCATTTGCTTCCAACTAAGTGAATTCTACAAGGACAACGCCAAATTCAGTTCGAAGCGGGCGGCCGGGACCGCCGCCAACACGGCGGCCAACGCGCGGCGGCGTTCGCCGCATGTATTGCAACACAGCAAACATCCTGCGTCGTGTCGCCGCGTCGTTACTTGACGCGTGAAGTTCGTCGAGAAAGTTCGCTCCATGTATCCCGGGCTTTAGTGTCATAATGCAGTACTTCTCTTTTCTGCTCATAGGCGGCGGCACCGCCCCGAGCAAGAGCGCGGGTACACGGAGGAGTGTTAGATATATAAGGCGCGTCTGTGTAGCTCTCTGCGAATGCGTTTGTGGCGCAATGGGTTAAACGCTCGGCGATCTATCGTCGCGGACCGAGAGGTCGTGGGTTCGATTCCCAAATTTTGCATGTTTGTGGAACTTTTTCTTCTGGTTTCTTTCTTTGTATTATGTTCTATGACGTATTTCCGTGACGGAAATACGTCAGTGAAGTCTTGGTGGACCCCGGAATAAAACACTTTCGTGTTAAAATTGGCGATGAAGCGGCGATAGTATGCGCAGAGCCCCAGAAAGCGACGGACTGCTTTCTTGTCACGGGGAACAGGAAACGAGGCTACGGCGGTGGTCTTGTCAGGGTCAGGCCGAACGCCATCCGCGCGCACAACATGGCCGAGAAACTTAAGTTCTTTGTAACCGAAGTGGCATTTCTCTGGCTTCAGCGTGAGGTTAGCGGCGCGGAGGGCGTCCAGCACAGTCTTCAGACGATTCAGGTGTTCCTCAAAGGTCGCCGAAAATACGACGACGTCATCAAGATAAACGAGGCAAGTATGCCACTTCAAACCAGTGAGAACAGTGTCCATCATTCTCTGGAATGTCGCAGGTGCAGAACACAAGCCGAAAGGGAGCACTTTGAATTCATACAGGCCATCCGGCGTAACAAAGGCCGTTTTCTCGCGATCTCGTTCATCAACTTCAATCTGCCAGTATCCGCTTTTCAAGTCTATAGATGAAAAATACTTGGCGCGTCGCAGTCTGTCGAGTGAATCATCGATGCGGGGCAGTGGATAGACGTCTTTTTTAGTCACGCTGTTTAGCCGCCTGTAGTCAACGCAGAAACGTAGTGTTCCGTCCTTCTTCTTCACGAGGACGACCGGCGATGACCAGGGACTTTTGGAAGGCTGTATAACATCGTCCTGAAGCATCTCTTCGACTTGCGTATGTATCGCGTCCCGTTCTTTGGCCGAAACTCGGTAAGGCTGTTGTTTTATGGGCGAGACGTCGGTATATGTAATGATTCGGTGTTTCGTGATGGGCGTCTGACGCACCTTAGAGGACGAGGCGAAACATTCTTGGAATTGAAGCAGCAATTCATGCAGCGCTATTTGTTGTTCCTCCGGTAGAGTCGAATTAATGTCTACTTTGCTTAGTGATGCCGTCGCAGCCCCCGGTGTCGATTGGAGAGCATTGTCCAGTGATGCAGACGTAAAACATTCAGCAGTCTCTGTTATGGGGTAGGCGAGAGCGATGGCAGTGCGACGAAAAAGGTGACGGTGCTCATTACTAAAATTCGTCACAAGCAGCGTAGAACGTCCGTCACGAAGCGTGACGAGGCTGCGAGCGGCGCAGAGACCTAGTGTGAGCAAGAGCGACATGTTGCCTTCAGCGACTGCCTCACCATCACGTAACTTGTCACACACGACATCAACGAGGACACTCGAACGGGGGGTAACGCGACGTTGTCGGCATAAACGCGAAACGTGCTGAGATGGCTGTCGTCGGTTTTGTCTGCTGCTCTCTCTGTCGAGAAGGTCACGGTGCGCTCCCGCAGGTCGATAATAGCGCCATATTCCCGTAGAAAGTCGATTCCCAGGATGATGTCTCGGGAACATTCGCGAAGTACAAGGCAACTGGAGAGAAACGTACGTCCACGAATGCCAACTCGGAGTGTGCATATACCAAGTGGGGTGACTACATGTCCGCCGGCAGTACGAATTTGTGTTCCGTACCAAGGCGTAACTACTTTCTTCAGGTGTGTCGCTAGTTTTCGGCTGACGATCGAGTAATCAGCCCCTGTGTCCAATAACGCACTGACTTCATGGTGACCGTCGAGCACCACAGGTATATCCAAAGACAGTCGGCTTCCGAGTTCAGTTGTTGTCGAATCACTGCCGGTACCTGGTCGCGTCGCTGGGAGGCCTTGCTCGCGTCGATTATCAGCGGCCTCGCCCCCGAAGGTCGCTGTCTTTAGTTTTCCCGTCTAGGGCTTGGCGAACGCCCCTGCGCCGCCACTGGGGAGCTCCGGGAATTTGGGGAAAGTCGTCTCGGCGACGGTGACCGTGACTGCCGTCGCAAGGGCAGTGGCATGCGCTGTTGAGACAGGTATTCCTCAATGGCTCTTGGTCTTTCGCCGAATCTTGGCCTTGGAGAGTCGACGGCAAAACCCTGAAGTCCAAGGCGGCGATATGGGCATTCACGGTACACATGTCCGGCTTCGCCACAGTGATAGCACAGCGGTCGCCTGTCCGGTGTGCGCCAGACATCCGATTTTCTTTGAAGTGGTTGGCGGTTCTCCAAGTGCTGGATCGGTTGCACTGATGGAAGTGTATCGTGAGGAGTGGGGCGGACGAAGCGCGGAGAAGCAGGAATATACCGGCTCGCAGCTTCCGCGTATGATGCGCGCCGAAGCTCCGTCGGCACAGGTGGTGTGACCTCCCTGGCAAGCGGGACTTGCAGAGCATGCTGCACCTCGTTCCTGATGAGGCTGGATATGGATCCCGCAGCAGGTTGAGGCGGGCAGTGTATTCTTTGTAGCTCGTCGCGTACCACTGATCGGATGAGGTCGCAGAGGGAGTCGATGTTGATGCTACCTCCGGCAGCTCCGATCTGATCCATCGATGACGCGACGCTGATTTGCCGGTCGTACACTGCTGACCGCTGCTGAAGCACTTTTTCCATTGTCGTGGCTTCCGTTAAGAACTCGGCCACAGTCGTCGGGGGACTCCGAACAAGGCCAGCGAAAAGCTGCTCCTTAACCCCTCGCATTAAGTGCCGGAGCTTCCTATCTTCTGCCATGTCCGGGTCAGCTCGACGAAAGAGGCGAGTCATGTCCTCAACGTACATCATCACACTTTCGTTGGGCATTTGGATGCGCGACTGAATGGCCCGCTCGGCGCGTTCACAGCGATCAGCATTGGCGTAACTTGCCCGCAGATGACGACAAAAGTCGCTCCACGACGAGAAGGGTTCGCGGTTCTCGTACCAGGTGCGAGCGCCCATCCTCCAGGCTAAAGTATACATTCTTCAGCTTGTTCGCATCGGTCCACCCATTGAAATCAGCGACGCGTTCGAACTGAGCCAAGCAGTCTTCGACATCCTCAAGGATGGAACCATGGAAGACTTTTGGCACTTTCTGTAGCGTATAGTGAGCAGCACTAGTAGTGCCTTCCATACCGCTTTGGTGCGTAGCTGACGTAGTCTCGGGAAGAGGTCCAAGCTCAGGGGGCAATCCGCGGACTCTTCGGCTGGCCCGGTGAACAGGTGTTGTCACTGTAGGCACAGGGCTACCAGGAGGCGTGTAGGACATTTGCT
>NC_051164.1:85608578-85688577 GCF_013339745.2 Dermacentor silvarum
CAGACCCGCAAAACAGCAAGCCTTTCTTTTGATTATTCAGTAGATTCTGTACCATTGCATAAGGTCCGTGAGATCAATGATCTCGGTGTACTTTTTGATACAATCTTACACTTTTCAGCTCGCACTAAACAAGCTCTGTTTGCAGACTGTCCAGAGAATTCAATTCTCCTACACCGTTCCGTAAGTTGTACACAACAATCTGTCTTCCTCAACTCGAACACGCGTCGGTCGTCTGGAACGGCATTTCTAGATCCAACAGTGACATTATAGATCGGGTCCAGAAAAAGTTTCTAAGCATATATCATCACCGCTTTGCTAACACGGACTCTGGACCCTGCTCTAGCACTGTTGGGTTATTGCCAGTGCCCTTACTTCGCTGCCGACGTAATCGCGTTGACCTGCTTTTCCTTTCCAAACTCGTTCACGGTATCCTCATGTGCCCCGAACTCCTCAGTTGTATCAAGTTTCGTATTCCGCGCAAGATCACCAGGGAGCACAGACCTTTCCATGTTGCTGCCTGTCACCACAAACACTCAACCGTACACATAATACAGAGTCTTTATAACGCCCACTTTCATGACCTTGATATTTTTCACAACTCTCTGTCCTTGTTCTGCTCTGAGCTTTCCGTTGTGTCTTAGTTTCACATATTGCTGAATTTCCCTTCTCCTTTTTCTTATGTATGGATTTTGGACCTATAGTTACATGTACGTACACTTTTCAAGATTGTTATTTTATTGCGATAGCAATTATATGGACACTCAAAAGCAGATTTCTGCCGTCGCCGTGAGGTTCCGTATGACGTCAATGGAGATGAAATCGTCGCCGCGCGCCGAACGCTGTATGCGCGAGTGAAAGGGCGCGAGGGGCACGCGCTTTCACGGGGAGTGAACGCACGGCGGAGAACAAACGCTCGTTCTGCGCCGTGCTCGCTTAAGGGGCTGCAGAAGTAGGCGTCTCTTTCCTCCTTTACAATCACCATATATGTAGAGCAAACGCGCCTTCTTCCGATGCGCGAGAGGCCGTGGGGGAGGGGGGGGAGGGGGAGGGAAGGGAGGCGACGTTTAGCTGCGGCACCAAGTGCCTATTATTTATATCAGAGGCTCCGGCAAGAGTCACCAACGCCGCACGCATTTTGAGCGAACGCGGGCAAAACTGCCGACGGCGTCGACAACAGTTCTGCGTGTTGCCGGTGCTGCTGCATGTCCAAGTTTATACAGCTGATAAAGCTAATATCATTACTCCGTATAGCTCTCTACAAATTTGCTATCGCAATTGATGCTTCACCTTTCAGGTGAAACTGCGACAACTTTTTTTTATTCATTGTTTTTTTTTTGTTGATATTTCCCTGCTCTATTTCTTTTTCTAAGTATACGTGCGCCTGCCCCTAGACCTCACGGTTGTTCCTGGGCACGATAAATAAATAATTGATTGATTGACTGATTGATTGATTGATTGATTGATTATTATTATTTCGTTAACAACATTTAACAAAATAAGTGGGGTCCACAAGTACCTCCTAAAGTTTAACAGGAACAATAAATGTGAAAATAGAGTTCCTCGAAGCTGCAACCCGAAGCGAACAGAAAAAGGGAAGGTACGTGTTGCACGCACACTAAACTTTCACGGATCGCCCACAAAAAAAGCGAAGAACAAAAAAAAAACGCGCTGGTAGAAGCAGACCATTACACGATACACTGGCCTCACTAATAATGCAGCATAACCAAGGCAGACGCGATTCTTTCTCATTTTAACCATGTGCGTTGACCTACGCCGAAGAAGTTCTTTCCCATAATGATACAATCGCTCCTGAGATACTCAGAGACATAAACACGTAACCGCCACAGCAGAGGGTACATAGCCCTTAGTTACCGTCTACGCAAAGCTGCCGAACCGCGCCTTCTCAAGATTGCAACTCCCTCAAATGTCCCGAATACGTGTGATTGGAAATGTGTCCTACTTATCTATGACATATACACCTGTCATCAGCATTCTTGTCTCGATAAGTGTCACACATCGCATTCATCCTGGTGATTTCGCTACACAGTCTTAACTGCTCACCCGCCTGACTTGGTGTTTGCATTTCGATACAGGTTCTGAAGGGTGTGGAGCGCAAGTCTAAAAATTGTACTAGTTGAATGTTGTGCATAAACGTTGCATGAATATACTCATTGCAAAGGAAGAAATCAAGCAATTGTACGCATCGCCATTAGTTGTGTAGCATTTATTAAAAAGATTCGATTCGAAGAAATTATAGCATGCACGTTAGATCAACATTATTCTCCAGTGATACTGCCACGACAGAAACGACTAAAACCAAGCTCAAACGTCAGAAATGTAAACCTGCCTGCAGTATTTCTTGAATGCTCTATCATGAAGTTTTGAAAACTACACGACATCAATTTCAAGAAAAGTAACTGGAACGCCAATGCATTTATCCGCAATGTTCGGGAATTAATATCTCGAAGCTGGTGCAATCCTGAGGATTAGTTCCTAGTGCATCCGCCTTGCGAATTCCACGGCTAGAATTTGTAAATTGCAACACAGGCCATAAGTTAATGTTAAAAACCGAACAGGTGATTTTTTATTTAGTCAATTATGCATTTAAATTTTTTGTGCAAGTAATGTCCACCTCTTCTCTGTAGACCAGCTCATGAACTAGAATTGTGCTATCTGCCACAGGCAACCTTTGAAAATTTTTTGAAAGTGTTTGCTGCAACATTCCGTATCTATGGCCTCTGTATGCAAGAGGCGATGTTTCCATCCCTAATGCGTAAATGTTCTAAATAATTAGAAGAGCTTTTTTTTAATTTATTTTGTAGCCAGTCGTTAGCATTGCCTACTGGAAAGAGAATCAATATCGAGACACACATCACTCACGTGCTTTTCACACGCCGTGGATAGAAGACTCGGCCGAAAGGGTCATTGAAGTCTGCAGTTTTTTTTTTTTTTTTTTTCAGGGCCATAAAAGCACGCAAAGTAATTTGAAGCGAGGTGAACATACATCAACATATTCATTCTCTAGGTATAGGCTATCCATTTAGTCGGCTACCTCGACCCTTCTCTTTAGATAATATAATAAACTTTGTCTTTTGTATACATTTAAATATATTGTGTTGGTGCGTGGTGTTCTCAGCGGAAATTTTTTAAAAATGTTCATGAGAGAAAACGCTGGCGAGGTAGCCGCCGCTGGTGCTTCTAATGCGTTTGTCCTCCTATTGTGAGGATTTGCCGAAAAAAAAAGCGAAAGTATAAATTAAAAGCCGTGCACGTCCGCGCCAACAATGGTGCCGTAAGCTTTTAGCCACAACAAAAGTGAACATGTGGAGGCAACGCAAAAGAGTCCTCAAATTATTCGGGTAACAGAACGCTGGTAATGACATTGTAGAAAGGGGGGGGGGGGGAGTGGGCTACAAATCTTCGGGGGGGGGGGGGGAGGCTAAGCCCTTCCCCCCCCCCCCCCCCCTGTAGTCGGCGCCTATGCATTCCGTAACCTTAATGGTCCATTTATACATCCTACGCATTACATGGCCCGCCCAGCTCTACTTTTACCGCTTAGTATGTACATATATTTTGCCTCACCTAGGCCTGAGGTTTCCTTTGCGCTGTATAATGTTGACATGTATCAGTAGCGTACCCAGGATCTCTGCCAGGGGTGGTTGAATTTTGTGGATGGAGGGGGGGGGGGAAGCAAGCACTTTGCATAATATGCAATTTCCTGGCTTTAGCCAGGGGAATCCAACAGCAAATAAAATGCCACATAATTATAATATATAGACACCAAAGATGATGGCGATGTTTATTTCTTCAGCGTTTTACACAAACTAATTCAGGAGTGAATGAATAAATACAAGACAGTGATTCTGTTAATCAGGAAAATTCAACCTCAAGCCATCTCCTGAATTGTAATGACAATGTGAACAGAGCACTGAAGGTACACGTTGGACTGGTGGGGCTGGACGCGTGGGGGGGGTTACAGCTTAGTGATACAGCTTAGTGTGCGTGAAATCGTTTTATAGGCAATTACCTTGGCATGCAGAGAGAAACGCAATGGAAAGATTACGACGCGACATATAGCGTCTCCGATGCGCTCACCTTGCTGGCATGGCTCGTATAGTTGGCCACCAGGCTGCCTCCCATGGTGGACCTGGTGATGACTCACGAAAAGCCAGCATCGCCTTTGCCCGACAGATGTGTGCATGACAGAAACATGTCGATCTCCTGCCGTTCGTCCTCGGCACCGACGAAAAACAAAATAGAAAGGGCATCGCACATGTATGTCAGAAGCACGGTGAAAGAGATGGAGACACAAAACCTTGACGTTCTACTGTGTACACTGTCATATAGCGAGCTTTGCACAGAGCCAGGAACGCTCGGTGTGATCGCCTCCGAAAGTGATCGCCCCAGAAGTGGTTCGCCCCAGAAGTGGTTCACCCCAGAAGTGGTTCACCCCAGAAGTGGTTCACCCCAGAAGTGGTTCACCCCAGCTGTTGCTCCCGAACCACTAACCGTCCGCGCCTCAATAATAGTTATTCACACCTACATAGTTCCATATACAGCAACGCTTGCTAAAACGCAAAGGTTGGCCTCGGTGTTTTCTGGCAAGACATTAATGGGCCGATTGACCGTGAATGATGGACAGCGAACGAAAAATATGCAAAAGCAAGCGAAGCACAAGAACATAACCACCCCTCCCAGCAAATGAATCATTCTGGGAAAGTTGACGGCAAATAGTGCCATCACAGCGAAAAAAAAAACAGAGTAATGACGTAGAAAATAATAGGCCACTACGGAAACCAGCAAAAACATGGCAAAACATGCGCAAACGTGAAGGTGCCTGCAATAGTCCTTGAATGCATTTTCAGAAAGCTTTGAATTGCATTTAAGAATAAGGAACGAACAGGTTATGTTTTCCACGCACCGACATCAAATTCAGCGACTTGACGACCAAACCTGGGCGGCCCAGCAGGCCCGTGAGGCGGCGGCGAGGCAAGCCCTCGACGTCCTCACTTGGGAGGCTTAGACCCGGCCATCATAAAGTCCTGGTTCTCTAATAAAATTTTATTCCTCCTCTTCCTCCTGCACTGAATAGGCAACTCTAGTGCTTTTGTATAAAGGTCGATACGGCATTTCGTGAGCAGCAAAAGAAAACGTTTTACAGCTAACAGCAGCGGAAGGCACATATCGCATAGCTGCTACACACAAAGTTCACTGAGCGCAATTACTTCACGTCGAAAGCAACAGCAAGTATTGTGCTCACCTTGCCCGCTGGGAAGCGGAACGACGACTGAAGGCCCTTTAATGTGGCAATAATGATGCACTACTTTTGCCGCAACAGTGAATTCATTTATGTGTTTTTATTATCGCCTTTTAGGTGGTCATGAATGTTGCTATATCGCGAGAAACGGAACCCTGCTGGAAGCGAGACAACACGGACAGTACTGCCTGCCGTCTATCTTTTCTGTGGGACACTGCACTCCGAATATATGTGGCTTGCTCGCCTCTACAGCCTGCCAGCATAATTACGTGAACGAAGAAGACATGTGCTCATGTATGCTAGTAAAATAACACTTTATCAACGCTGTCAATGTTTTTCCTCTTGCGGGCGCCTGTTTTCAGTCTTGCGCCGTAAGTGTAAGACAGACCAATTCATTGCTGTGCACAGCACGTGAGCTGGTAGTTCTGCATCGTGTTCGTGGACAACGCTTGGTGGCATTTGCTGGTTTTGTTATTGCGAACAAAGTTTTAAAAGCGACCACGCAGATCTGTAAGATTGCGCACGTTGCTCTTCCTGAGCGGCAGCGCTTGCTCAGTGTGTTCGTTTTGCCCTAGCAAGCTGCTTGCGCGCTCTACACAGCTGTGAATGGGTCTGTATACATATTCAAGACTCCCCGCTAACTACATCAATCTTGCTAAGCGTTAGGTTGGCTGGATAACTGCAATGAAGTTCAGCTCCTTTTCGAGTAAATTGATCGAAACGCCATTTTCCTTCCGCGTTTTAAGAGGCATGTTCGAACGCACCTTGGAGGCACTTGCCGACTGGTTGCTCTTGAGGAAGGTCGTTCTCTACAACGTTTCTGCGACGCCGTCTTTGATGACCTGTAGTTCACACTGGGACGTTAGGCGTCCGCAAGGAGCAACTTTTTCTTGCAGCCACAATACCGAGTCGCTCACAATTTTCTGCGCCCTCGCCGCGCTTCCGAAGCGGCTACGACACGGTTCTCGAACTTTCTCGAAGACAACAAGATTACTCCTGGCCACGCGATTCTTTCCGTCGGCGTTATCAGAAGAGCGCGCTCGAACCTATAGCGGTCCCGCGCTTCTAGTTTACAAAAGAACTAAAAAAGACACGCTCACGGGCCTCGCTTGCGTGACAGCCACAATTTCTTCTCATTCGCGCGGTTACCCGATCTTATCAATCGTGCCAATGTGAGAGTTAGCCTCTCACAATTTTCGTGCCAGTTAGCCTGCTAAGCCGGAGTAGACGCGAAACCGTAAAACGGGCGTAGTATACCCGCTAACATGCCGTGACGTCATCACTTTCTGGCGGCATGTGCCAAGGCCTCCTAGGTAGCTCAAGGCCTTTGCACTTCGATCCAAGACATCACGCTGCCTTGCCTGACTGGCGTAGAATATAATGGGGATGCTCTAGAGTAAAGGCATGGTGATTTTGACGTCACCGCTTTCGTCACGCCAGGCTTGACATGGGAAATTTCGGTCCGAGCAGCATGACGTCAAAAATCAGTGTGCACAGGCCTGCTATCTAAGAGGCGTTGCATGGGCTCGGTAGCGCCAAATTCATTTTTTTCGTCGGTAATTATGGGCTATGTTGCATTCAGAATGAGCCAAAGTGAGAACTCAGCTAGTTTTAATAACCTTTAATGAACCAAAACGTTCCCAAGAGCGAGGAGGTACTTCGAATATTAAGGTACTTCTGCGCCACAATTGAGACAAAAAGCTTTATTTTCTCTACTAATATTCAACCTGCCACCTCGAAATATAGAAAAAATACCTTTTACCGAATGCTTTATTTGTCCAAACTTATTTAGTGTGTGCCTTTAGTGTTCCTTTAAGCGTAGATCGTTACGGAACGTCAAACAAACAGTATGATGAAATCTCTACGGGGCGTATGCATTGATGGAATTCAGAAGTGCCCGTAACGGCGTAAAAAATTTCTTCCTGCGGTCTGTGCAATGATGAAGCCAACTCCTTGTCGAGTTTTGTATTGAGGTGAAGCGGGGCACCATTTTTTGCCGACGCATTGCAAAAAAAAAAAGAAAGAAAAGAAAGATGAAACGAAAACGAAAGGCAAATATGCTTTATACAGGCCAGCGCACCTGTAAGCATCAACGCGACGCGCAGAGCAGCGCTGCTCATCGGAGCCACCGCGGTCTTGTCTACGTGAACTAATACTGCCGGTTTACGGGGATGCGTGACGATCACTCTTACTGGTTTTTAATGAATTTATATTACTTCATGTCAGCAGTCCTTGGAAGAGATCGTTGGAGTTTAACTGAAGTGTGAGCAACAGAAAGCTGTATCAGGAATTTTTCATGTTGCTCTACAATTTTCTCATTAACACTTTTCATCAATTTTATAGAGAAGTTTATTAAGACTATGTAATTAGGCAGAATGCCAAAAAATTATCTGAGTATCTCCAAGCGACGGCAGACAATACTACCTTGGTTCTGTCCAGCTACGTGGCATTTGCATATTTTTAAATTTGGTGCACGGTAGTTTGGACAAACAATGGCAAGCATAATGATATAAAAAATGAATTAAAGAACTGAAAAGGAATTAAAAGTCGACTATAAATCACAATTACACAAAGTCCAGTCACATAAGTACACTAATGCCACACTAAAACTGAAAGTCAACTCAGAAAAACAGCATACAAAGTTCAGTCACATAGGTGCATTAAAGTAAACACAAAGTCCGGTCCCGTAACTGCACTAAAATCACGGCACATAAGATAGCACTGATTAGATTCAAATGAAGGTACATGAACCCAGGGGTTGAATTCTCTTGGTATCCATTCTGTAACTGTAATGGTCCACCGGTTATCCACCCTACGCATTACATGGCTTGCCCAGCTCCATTTTTTTCTAGTAATAAGACATGTAATGAAGTACAAATTCTCAATAAATGGCCCGGAGTAGAATTTTGTTTCCTTCACTTTCACACTGTTGTACAAGTAATGTACCAGTAGTTCTAATTGATCAGTTCGAAATGTCTGTTGCATGTCACATGAAAGCAAAATGATGAAGATCGTCAGCATACCCTGAAGTTTATGTCCCGCGAAACTTTATCGAAACGTGTAATCAAAGCCTACTTCTTTCTGGGGTTTTACGTGCCAAAACCAGTTCTGATTATGAAGTCAATCAAAGCCTATGCAACTAACGGCGACGCATGCAATTCTGCTTACATCCTGTGCATCGTGTAATCCAATACAATTTCTGTCTATCCACCACAAATGTTACATCTCCAATATCTTGGAATCGATTTATGTTTATGATTTCTTGGATTCCGCGTTATTAGATAATTAGTCTTAATATTTATTCAACCTCTCAACTATTATAATTAGATGAAAAATGTCAATGAAAAATTGTAGAGCAACATGAAAACTCCCTATATAGCTTTCTGTTGCTCAATACGTGCTACATAGAAGTGTTTTGGCGAGCGTGAAAGAAGCCCGCGAACACACGCAAGGTACCTCGAGTGGCCAGTCGCGCGGCAATCTTGCGTGTATTCGCGGGCTTCTTTCACGCTCGCCAAAACACTTTTATGTAGCACGTATTGAGCAGCAGGCAGCTATACGGGGAGTTGAAATTTGCTAATTTCATCGCCCCACCTAATTTTCTGCCATCCTCGACTGTGCTTCCCTACCCCCTTGGCACCCATGCGGTAACTATAAAGGTCCACCGCCTATCTACCCTACCCATTACATGGCCTGCCCAGCTTCATTTCTCGCTGTTAATGTGAATTATGTTATCGGCTATTACCGTTTTCTCTTTTATCCACAATGCTCTCTTCATGTCTCTTAACGTTACGCTTAAAATATTTCGTCCCATCGCACTTTCCGTGGTCTCTAACTTGTTGTAGAGCGTTTTTGTTAACCTCCAAGTTTCTTCACATATGTTAGCACCGGCAGAATGCAATGATAGCAGACTTTTCAACGACAGTGGCAAGCTCCCAGTCAGGATTTCGTAATGCTTGCCGTATGCACTCCAACCAAATTTTATTCTTCTGTAAATTTCCTTCTCATGATCAGGTCTCCTGCGAGTATTTGACCTAGATGAGCATACTCCTGCAGAGATTCTGTAGAGCCAGACAGACAATGATGGATTCTCGCTCTCTTGCCAGGATATTGAACATTACCTTTGTATTCTGCATATTAATCTTCACAGACACTCTTACATTGTCTTGGCTTCAACCTCATAATCTCCAGACGCCGGCGATAAGACGACTAAGTCATGATGACTATGACGTCGGTGGCATGACTACTTAAGTGCTGAGGCAGGAAAGAAAATTGTGGAGAAACCATCGACGACGATTGTTAATGTAAGCCAATAGCACAAACGACCAAATGACTGAATGAGCGAAGTGGCAAACTAAACAAGGAACGAAGGAACCCACAAACCATTGACTAAACGAACGATTGAGCGAGCCAACTAACGAACGACCGAATGAGCGAACGAACGACAGTAAGAAATAACTAACCATGTAACGAACGAAGGTGTCCTTGACGAGTCGGGCCACCTATCGAGTCGGACCACCTACCAATCACGAAAACGGGCGAAAGAGGAAAAGAAACCAAGTTTTCAACCATAAAAATCAAAGTTCGCGCTGCTGCTTTCGCCGTCACCGCTGCTTAAGCATCATCGTCAGTGACGACGCACGCACTGCACATGTTTATAGTTGTTACTTTTTCCTGCCACAGCAGTTAAGTAGCCACGCCACCGATGACACAGTCACTGATCACGTCACTTATGTAACGTCGATGTCTCGTAATCTTGTTGACCTTTAGGGTGTCGCTGTCGTTATTATTATTTTATTATATTATTATTATTATTATTATTATTATTATTATTATTGCGCCAGCACTCAGACCTTAGGGTTGTTCCTGGGCACGTTAAATAAACATGATTGATTGATTATTATTATTATTATCGATTTCTCTTCTCTGTGCCACGTCTAAGGTTCTTCAGCTTGCTCTCCACAACGTATTGTTTAGTACTGTGAAGAACACATTGATTCCGAATCAGCATGGATTCCTCACCAGCTGCTCCACTATCACAAATCTCGCAAGCTTCATGACACAGATCTCCGCGCCGGTACTTAAAGGGGGCAAATAGACACCATATATTGCGACCTCAGTAAAGCTTTTGATGTGGTAAGCCACTCACTGCTTTGATGTTGACACTTTGATGTTGACTCATCACTTGTAAATATCTTGCGGGGTTATCTTTGTGATAGAACATGTTTTGTTAACGTCAACAGTCAAACGTCTTCTTCGTACATGGTAACCAGCGGCGTTCCTCAAGGATCAGTGTTAGGACCACTCCTTTTCTTAATATTTATTAATGACGTTCTTTCCGCCATTCGGCATTCTTCATTCCTTCTATATGCCAATGACATAAAAATTTTCACTGTTGATGACTGTCGCATCCTGCAGTCTGACCTGCTTTCTTTTTCTAAATGGTGCACAGATAATAACCTCACCTTGAATGCTGCTAAGACCAAGTCATGACTTTCACCCGCAACACAGCAAGCATTTCTTTTTCTTATTCAGTAGATTCTGTACCATTGTGTAATGTCCGTGAGATCAATGATCTCGGTGTACTTTTTGATACAACCTTACACTTTTCAGCTCACACTAAACGCGTTGCAATACGGGGCATGCGCACTCTTGGCTCTGTTTGCAGTCTGTCGAGAGAATTAAATTCTCCTACACCGTTCCGTAAGTTGTACACAACAATCTGTCTTCAACTCCAATACGCGTAGGTCGTCTGGAACGACATCTTTAGATCCAACAGTGACATTATAGATCGGGTCGAGAAAAAGTTTCAAAGCATATATCATCACCACTTTGCTAACACGGACTCTGGGCCCTGCTTTATTGTCATTGGCTTATTGTCATTGCCCTTAATTCGCTCCCGACGTAATCGCGCTGACCTGCTTTTCCTTTTCAAACTCCTTCACGGTATCCTCATGTGCCCCGAACTCCTCAGTTGTATAAAGTTTCGTATTCCGCGCAAGATCACCAGAGAACACAGACCTTTCCATGTTGCTGCCTGTCGCCACCAATAGTCAAACGTCCACAGAATACACAGTCTTTATAACGCCCACTTTCATGACCTTGATATTTTTCACAACTCTGTCTTTGTAGTGCTCTGAGCTTTCCATTGTTGTGTCTTAGCTTCACGTTCAACTTCCCTTCTCCTCCTTTTTATTATGCGCCTACAGTTACACGTACGAGTATGTACACTTTTCCTTTCAATATTGTTTTTTTATTCATTGTTTTTTTACTGATATTCCCCTGCTGTATTTCTTTTTCTATGTATACGTGCGCCAGCACCTAGACCTCACGGTTATTCCTGGGTACGATAAATAAATGATTGATAGATTGCTTGATTGATTAGTCCTTTAGCTGCAACCGAAGCTGCATTATTAATTAGTTCCCCGAAGCTGCAACCCGAAGTGAACAAAAAAAAAGAGAAGGTACTTGTTGCACAAACTAAACTTTCATGGATCGCCCTCAAAATAAGTAAAGCAAAAAAAAAAAGGCACGGGTAGAAACTGACCGTTATACGATACACTGGTCTCACTAATAATGCAGCATAACCAAGGCACACGCGATTCTTTCATTTTAACCATGTGCGTTGACCTACGACGAATACGTTCTTTCCCATAATGATACAATCGCCCCTGAGATACTCAAGGACATAAGCACGTAACCACCACAGCAGATGGTACATAGCGCTCAGTTACCGCCTATGCAAAGCTGCCGAACCGCGCTTTCTCAAGATTACAACTACCCCGAATATCTCCCGAATACGTGTGATTACAAATGTGTCCTACCTATCTTTGACATAGCACTTGTCATCAGCATTCTTCTCTCAACAAGCATCACACATCGCCTTCGTCCTGGTGATTTCGTTACACAGACGTCTCACACTGTGCATCCGCCTGATTTGGTGTTTGCATTTCGCTATACCTTCTGAACGGTGTGGAACACAAGTCTAAAATTCTACGAGGTGAAGGTTGTGCATAAAACATTGCACGAATGTACTCGTTGCGCAGGAAGAAATCCAGAAATTGGCGCATCGCCATTAGTTGTGTAGCATTTATTAAAAAGCTTCGATTCAAATAAATTATAACAAGTGCGTTATATCAACACTATTCTCTGATAATGCCACGATGGAAACCATGAAAACCAAGGTGAAACGCCAGCAAATGTAAACCTGCCTGCAGTATTTCTTGAATACTCTATCATCAAGTTTTGAAAACTACACGACATCAATTTCAAGAACGTGCTGCCCTGAGCAGGCAGTTGTACATTTTTCTAACCGCAGATACGCCTAAATCACGAGCACGATAAAGGACGCGGTTAGAGCAAAAGGAAGCGGACGGCACTTCACGTGACTGCTACACCAAACGTTGATTGAGTAATTCAAAACAGTCGCAAGGATTGTGCTCAACTCCTCTGCTAAGAACGGGAACTTGGCCCGGCTGTCCATCTCCGCGTTGTTTGAACCAAAAGCCACGGGGATAGCCTCCATAAACGGGCAGCAATCAATGATCCAGCCACTTCGTGGTTTCTTCAAAAAATTGGCCACATATCTGCTTGCTTCGCTGCAAATGACGTCGAAAGACGATAGTCTTCTGCCGCCTCTCTCTTCTCCCCCCCCCCCTACCCATCACAGTCTTCCCTCCCCTCTCACTCCTCCTATGATGGATGCAATGGACGGTTTTGCTGAAATAAATTCAAATTTCCCGCGTTCGCCCTGCTCTCGCACCATCTGTTGGGACCTTTTATTACTGTTGGCCTAAAGCCGTATACAGAGTCGCGACTTCAGTCGGCTTCTTTTTACGCGTATCGTCTCACCGACACCATTTCTGACGCATTGATTTTTCATTTACTAACGCAAAAACCAGTCCAATGTGTACTCTTAATTAAATGAACGCTGCGGATCACGGTTATGTGCATATATTTTGCGTCAAATAGGCCTGAGGTTTCCTTTTGCGATGTATAATGTTGATGTGTATGACACCGTGCCACCAGTGCTAGTAGCTCGCTTGGTTTGAGCCGGGCAGTTGAATCGAGTGACAGACAGACGAAGTTTTTCGCGTTTAGGTAGCCCAAGAAATACTAGCGTCTTTAAAAAGCGGCGTGAGTTTTGTTCGGACGTTATAGGCTAAAGAGATTCACGAAAGCAGATGATCACTCTCTCCCGCAATCCACCGTCAATGGCAAAATGACAGCCAGCGCGAAAGCAACCCGCGATATCTATTCAAGATACATTGCCCTTTATTGTCGCGAAAACAATATTTAAATACAAAGAAATAGCCGAAATCACAGCGCGAAAGGAACGAAGTTAACACACACGCTGATTTTGCATGTTACCCAACGGCTCTGCCAACGTCTTTTTGATACAGAAATTGGTAGAGAAATAAACATTTCTCCAGATACGATTCCATAACGCATGCGCTATCTTATGATCTTATGACACCAGGCTGCAAGAAAAGTTTACAGCTGCTGTAGCACACGCTAAAGAGGATGGAGGCGAAAGGCTGCGCGCTCACGAGACATTCATTAAATTACTTGACATTCTCATTGGAATGCGTTGTTACTTCCTATTGTTTTCTCTCACAAAAGGTGGTTAGACTCCAACCAATGGGAGTGGGTTCGAGTGCCTTAACTCTATCTTAATTTCTGTGCCTTAATTAACTTTGCCTTAAGTAACACCAAAGGCCGTGGGTTCCACTCCCACAAAAGGTCATGGGTTCGAGTGCCTTAAACAACTCTACCTTAATCAAGAGTTAATTAAGGCACTCGATCGCACGACCATTAGTTTTACTGAAAGCAAATTTAATTAAGGCACAGTTAATTAGGATATAGTTAATTTCCTAACGCGCAAGTCGATTGCCAAAAATCACCTGAGTATCTCCAGGCGGCGCCAAGCAACATTACCTTGGTGCTGTCCAGCTAAGTGGCATTTGCATATTTTTAAATCTTGGTCCATGATAGTTCGGACACCCTGTATATATTGTATATTTAGATACTGTATAGTACGTAAGTTCTGTCCTGTACATATGTAGTACATTAGTATTGTACCATGGCAATAGCATTGTGCCATATATAATATATCAAGTCATCATAATTTGTGCAATAAAATTTCTCTTGGTATATTCTGAGAACCTGCGTGGTTGGGGATGATTTTCTCGGTCGTGGACGCCGACACCGACGCCGGATTTTCTGCGACACGGGGCCTTAACGCTATTGCGTTAAAATAGCGTGAGTTGCGTTCGGATGTTATAGTCTAAAGCTATTCACAAAAGCAGGTGTGCATTTATTCGCACAACCACATGCACCGTCAATGGCATTAATGGGAGCCGACGCGAAAACAACCCGCGATATCAATTCAGGCTACGTCGCCCGTTTTTACAGCGAAGGCAACCTTTAAATACAAAGAAATGGCAGAAATCAAACATCGCAAAAGGAAACAAGTTAACCGAAACGCTGATTCTCCGATATGTTAAACAACAATTAACCCAACTTGTCTTTTTGATAAACGAATTTCCATAACAAAAAAACTTTTGCCACCTGTTTTTCCTGAACGTACGGGCGATCTCTTCATCAGCAGCAGAGGCGGCTACAAGAACAGCTGGCCACCAGGTCTACAATGCGCGCACCAAGACATCACGCAGCTAGAGCAGCTTGCCCCAAGGTCAGCAGGGCGGGCATCGATGTAATGGGTCGCTAGGTCAGCTGGACACCAGATTCACAGGGCGGGAATTAAGACACCAGGCTGCGAGCACATCTCGACACCAGGTCAGCAGGGTGGGCATCGACATACCAGGTCGCTAGGTCAGCTGGCCACCAGATCCACAGGGAGGGCATCACGACACCAGGCTGCTAGAACAGTTGGCCACCAGGTCAGCAGGGTGTGGATCGAGATACCAGGTTGCTAGGTCAGTTGGCCAGTAGATCCACAGGGAGGGCATCACGACACCAGGCTGCTAAACAATTGGCCACCAGGTCAGAAGGATGGACATCAAGATACCACATCGCTAGATCAGCTGGCCACCAGATCCACATGGCGGGTACCAAGACAACAGGCTGCTAGAACAGCTGGGCACCATATCAGCAGTGTGGTCATCGAGATACCAGGTCGCTAAGTCAACTGGCCAACATATTCACAGGGCCGGCATCACGAAACCAGGATATTAGAACAGCTGACCGCCAGATCAGCAGAGTGGGCATCGAGGTACCAAGTCGCTAGGCCAGCTGGGCACCAGATCTACAGAACGCGCATTAAGACATCAGGCTGCTATAACAGCTGACCACCAGGTCAGCAGGGTTGGCATCGAGCCAACAGGGTTGGCACCGCCCTACACCAGCCTTCTGGCAGGCATTTCACTCCTCATACAGGTCATACCCTGCAATTTGCCCGTTCACGGGCTCATACTACAACGTTTTCTGCATCATTCTTTCCTCGGTCAGCCATAGACTAGAATGGCCTTCCACACGACGTCATTGAAACCACCTGCTCATCTACATTTTCTGAATATACAACTGTCATATTTATTCAATAATTTCTTAATGTATATGTGACTGCTTATACCTGTACCCACCCTTTATGTAATACCTCCAAATAGGAGGTCTTTAGGGTAATGAAGTGATGTGATGTGATAACACGTCGTTAGGTCAGCTGGCCACCAGATACACGGGGCCGACATCAAGACATCAGACTGTTAGAACAGCTAGCCACCAGATCAGCAGATCAGCCATAAAGACACCAAGTCGCTAGGTGAGCTGGCCACCAGATCCACAGGGGGCAAGACACCAGATTGCTAGAACAGCTGGCCACGAGGTCAGCAGCGTGAGCCTCGAGATATCAGGTCGCTACATCAACTGGCCACCAGAAGGGCGGGCATCAAGATACCAGGTGGCTAGGTCAGCTGGCCACCATATCCACCGGGCAGGTCACCAGATATCAGGACGCTAGAATAGCCCAATCACCCTAGCTGGCGTGATAGAGGTTCATTGAAGCGCGTTGCATACGCAATGGCACATACTGTGACCCAAGTTGGCGTCAAGAATATTCGCTGAAGGACGGTACATACCCAATAGCATAGACGCAGAGACCCAAGCTGGTTTGAAAGAGGTTAATTGATAAGCGGCACATAACGCATACCCAGTGACTCAAGTTGGTTTAGAACCCTGTTTCCTCAGCCCAGCAGCCTTATTTTCTACCCATTATACCATGGACTACCCTGTGCACCAAGTTTTACATACGGACAAAAAAAAACAGACACACCTGGTGAAGTTTCCAAAGAATGCTAACCTCAATATTGGAAGGGGTAATAGCTGTAACACACGAGTTTGCGCAAAACTTAAACATCATTATTCTCGTGTTTTGGCTGTATTGTGTGCCGTCGTCGTTTAGCGTGCTATCAGCAATGAGTCGGTGGGATTGAATACCTTCCAAGTCGTCGATTGAAACGACCTTAGGCTCAACTTCATCACAGTCATGCATTGAGAATTCTTGTGTTCTCTAGTCAGAATGTGTGGCTTCATTTGGTAAAATGGCCGATGGAAAGCATCGGAGGCACTTTACTGCAAATGTGCTCGCAACACCATCGATCCGGGAGAAGCCTTGAAAACGATAATGTGTTTTCTTTTGCAGCAGCTTTAAATTAAGGTATAATATTTCAAAGCTACTCCGGTATTATGAGGGACGCCATAGTGGGTTGCTCCAGACTGATTTTTACCAGATATATTATGACAGGAGAGCGAGGTACTTAAACAAGACCGATTTCACTGCTGCGATCCTGAAGAGATAAATCTAGCCGTTGAAACGGCACGCACGAAACATGTCTAATTTATCTCACTTAAGTTTTATTCGAACGGAGTGCCAAAACATTCCGTTAACAACGCAAATACTCTCACACAATCTTTTATGGACCTTCAGATGTGATTAAGCGCTTCTCTCCTCTTTTATTCGCACCCTATTCCTCATGCCCTGCTTCACTGGATAAATTAAAGTTGATACAGTTTCCAAATTTTGTATTGATAACATCAGTCAGACAGGATAATGGTGGCTGCGCTGGTTATAAATATTTCATTATAGCGTCTTGTTCCCGCGTGTAACCTAACACTTACAAGAAGCATTGGCGTACTCGAGTTTAGTGTGCGTGAAATCTTTTTTAGGCAACTACATCGGCAGAGTGAAAGGCAATGGAAAGATTGCGCCACAACACGTCACGTCTTCGATGCCCTCACCTTGCTGGCCTGACTCGTACAGTCAGGCCAACGTGCTGCCTGCCACGCTTGGCCCGAGGATTACGCACAAAAGGCCGGCATTATCGTTGCCCGACAGATGCATGCTCTACACGACTATGTCAATCTCATGCTGGTCGTTCTCGGCACCAATGAAATAATAAATAAATAAATAAATAAATAAATAAATAAATAAATAAATAAATAAATAAATAAATAAATAAATAAATAAATAAATAAATAAATAAATAAATAAATAAATAAATAAATAAGACGTCGCAGGGTATGAGAAGCAAGGAGGAAAAATATGCCGATACGAAAGCTTCAGGTTCTATTCTGGACATCATCGAACACCCACCATGATCTCCCGCAAAATTTATTTCATCAGTAGTGCTGAGTACTCGAAGAAGTGCAACTCATTATGACAACCTGTGGTTTTTTGATGGCGGAAAGACATCGCCACTTCTATAGGCATTTGCCATCACTCATGAGGCATTTGCCAATGCTCATGACAATGACAACAACCAATTTACGCCCCAAGCAACGCCAATAAGGACGGCCTGTTCTGTCCGCGCCCTCAACTCGGCGGAGGCAGAAGAGGCGGCCATTGCCCTCGCTGCAGCGGCCGGATTTACAACTATAATCAGTGACTCAAAGACCGCCACATCCAACTTTGCACGTGGAATCGTGGCCGATTACTGCACGGATACTGCATCCCCTACTCTTCCTCATACAACAAGACAGTGAAGAAGAACCCTCCAGAATTGAATTGATATGGGTCCCGGCTCACGCAGGGAACCCGGGGAACGAGGCGGCCCACCAGTGTGCACGAGGATTCGTCAGCCGAGCGGTGGGTGCCCATCTCTGACCCAGGGGACCTGGTCAGCGAGCCACTGACCACACACCACGATATTGCCCAACACTACCGCCTCGCAAGACGCACAAAACCGCCCACCTCATCCCACGCTCACCAAAGGGCAAGAAGTTTCATAGCGCCGACTCCAAACGCAGTCCTTTCCCAACCCACAAATATACGCACACTTTCACCTTGACTTGACAGACCCTCACTGCTCACTATGTGGGTCCAAAGCCTCCCTCAATCATATTCTCTGGGACTGCGGGGAAGATCCACCCCACCAGATCCCCCCCTCCGAAAGGAATCAACCCAGAATACCGACCCAGCTGTCGCTCCCGAACGACTGGCCACCCACGCCTCGATGATATTTATTCACCTAGTAGTCCCATCTACACCAGGTGAAACGCAAGGGCATGGGCCGTGTAATTTCCTGGCTAGACATTAACAGGCTGATGAAAAGTAAGAGAAACAGGCAAACGCAAGCGAAGCACACGAACATAGCACCAACTCCCAACTAATAAATCCTCCTGAAAAACGTGAGGATAAATACTGTCTCATCAGAGGGAAAAAGCAAAACAGAGGAACAGTGCGCAAATTGTAGGCTGTCACGGCACAACCGAACCCATGCGATGCTAATGCATGACAAACCCAACCGGAATTAGGTGTTATTTAGTGTTAATTATTGGTGTTAGGAAGTTTGCAGGCATAAGTTGGAGTAAGCTGCCCCAAGGCAGTGGTAATTGGTAATTGGAAATCGCTGTTAGAGGACACAAATATGATGATGGTTAGGGTGATGTGTTCTCTTGTACTTTTTTTCCCTGGGGGTTTGCCATCTATTTACCATTCCTTAACTTTTTTAAGCTGGCTTTCGGTGAGAGGCGCTATGGGGTGAAATGGGGAACCAGAGGATCGGACGGGGTCAGTTTGGGAAAGAACTAACAAAAGCGACAAATACTCGTGAAGAAAGCAGATATGTCGGTTGGTTTTGTCTTGCGTGAGCGTGGACAAAAGAACGATATCGCAAACCGAGTTATGGTATCTCAGAATGTTTGACTTAGGATCATACATGTACTTTTTATTTATTTGACAGAAGAGTGAGCTATGTTCGCGCGCATTGCTTGCATTTGTCCATTTTTACCATATCAGAGTGTTTGTATTACATTACCAACTAGCAAAGTCGTATCGTTTTCATCAACGTTAAGATGGATTAACAGTCATAAATTTGTACTAATAAAGATCGCAGTATTGCTTGAGCATTAGGATAACTGTAGTACAGCCTCTAAAACGCTCAAATCCATACAAGAAAATTTGTGCTTTCATTATCCCAAGAGGTGAAAGGCACTTCTACGCGTTCGACTGTCCCATTTTCGCAACTACAATCGCTTGGCTTCGCTGATCGTAAGAACAACGAGTTAAACACATGCGTTGACTAGCAATTGATACTTTTGCTCATAGCGGTGCAGAATAAGTGTCATTGACTTATAGATAAAAGTACGGCAGATAGAAAGCAGGAAAAATACAAAAAGTAAATCGATTGCTCGGAGTCTAATTTTCTTATCTGCATTACCACGCTGTTGTACAACCTACAATGATCCAGCCGGCGCAAACTAAGACTCCGAAATGTCTGGTGCATGAAAACGAAAGGAATATGCAGACTCGATGCACTTGTTGCAATCTAGGCGTATGAGAAGCGGGTAAATAAATTCTATACATCCAACGGCGATGGATAACATTGTGCTTATTTATGTCCAGTACAGCGTGTGATCCCATGCAATGTTTGGTCCTTCCCCCACCATGGCCCCAATTTTAATATCACGCAATTTTTTTTTTATGTTTACAGACAACACCGTCAACAAACTATGCCGAATATCGAACACCGAGTTAGGCGGCTACACAGTGTCAAACATCTACACAGCGATGTCACGTGGACAAAGCCGACATATTAGGCTCGTTGATGCATGAATGGCGATGACACGTGTATGCACAGAAAAGTATGACACATGTCTAGATGCAGTTAGGATTCTGTACCTCTGGTTTCCCAGTGTCACATAACCATTCTGTAGGATTGCCTAAACATCGGCAGGCACTCAGGGGAACATACCGGATGGCTAATTAAAAAAAAAAAGCGCACTAAAGGATCAGTTGATTATAATCTGATAATTCACTAAGACGTCTCCGTGCTTCATCGATACTAACGTGCAGATATTATTATACGTTAACATTTTATGGAGGAATTTCGTTATTTCGCATGACGCCGCACAAAGGTAAGCAGTGGCACTACTTTACCGGTTAGAAGCTTTATATATATATACTGAAGGCGAATGACTGCGCTGCGATGTCTGGGAAAAGAAGACGATGAGCGGTGGTTGTACGCTCTAGCTCACGCTCGCCAGTAACCAGACGTGCCTTTAGAATAACCTTCTGCAACGCAACGTCCAGGCCTGCTTGAAGACCAACACCCCCAGTTTAAGTGGTGGAGGTGCTGGGTACTGTTCATCCTGGAACTTCGCAGCCGGACGCTACCATCAGCTTTCACCATGACTGATCATGGCCCATCGCAAGCGGCTCCCGTGCCAACGACAATCCTCTGTGCTTGCGTGCCCCGACAACGAGACCCACTTATATTTAGCGGCACCGCCGACCAGGACGTCGAGGATTGGATCGTTGAGTACGAACGAGTAAGCTCTTGTAACAAATGAGATGACCGCGCCAAGCTCACGAACGTTACCTTTACATCACTGATGTAGCCGGCCTCTGGTTAAAAAACCATGAAACCGAAATCACGAACTGGTCGACCTTCACGGAAGCCCTCGCGGAGGTCTTCGGTCGTCCCGCCGTGCGCCGGCTTCGCGCGGAACAGCGCTTGCGCAGTCGAGTCCAACGCAGGGAGGAGACGTTTACAAGCTACATTGAAGATGTTTTCTTCCTGTGTAAGCGCGTCGACCCATCTCTCGCCGAAGGGGGAAAAAAATAAAGCACATCATGAAAGGAGTCGACGATGATGCATTTCAGATGTTTGTCGCTAGGAACCCCCAGACCCAGACTGGTAGCCGACAGTGATACAACTCTGCCAGACTTACGACGAGCTGCGAAAGCAGCGTGCGTCGACGCGCCGTGCTCCTCAAGATAGAGCAGGCATTTCCACTCTTGCCAACGACGCCGCTGCTGATCACACCGTCTTGCTACCACACATAAAGCCGTTCATCCGCGAGGAAGTTGCACGTCAGCTTTCCCTTGTCGCCCACACACCTGAGCCAGCGCCGTCATCTTGAGACCCACCTCTTCGTCACGTCATTGAGGCGCAAGTCGCCCAGGCACTACCAGCAGCCCCTCCGGCGTTGCCTGTCACTACGCCACTAACTTAATACGCTGCCGTTCGTGGCAGACCACAGGCCCCATCTCTTTCTGACGCTTACCTGGCCACCGGGTCCTTCTACACGTCACCGCCACCCTCACGCACGGTGCCCATCCTTCGCCCACCGGATATATCTATTGTGAACCCGTGGCGTACCTTTGATAACCGGCCCGGACTGGCTGCAGCCCTCACCACGGGCACCCCGAGAGACTGCACGTTCGATGTGTAAAGCCCCGTCGGCCGGAAGCAACGGGCGAGGACGTCAATAGGCCTACTCCGTCAGCCTCCCTGCCACGTAAACAGCGACCGTACCCAGGCTCCCGAGACGAGCGGTTGAAGGGAAGGACCGACTTCTATGCCACCCTCACGCACGGTGCCCCATCCTTCGCCCCCGGATACTTTGGTGTATAGTTAAGGGCAGGTTATTAGTTATTGTGTAAGCCATTGTGTTTTATGTCGTTTTGGAGTTTGGGGTGGGTAAAACACTTGCTTTGATACCCGCACCGGACAAAACACATCACACCCATATGCTTCTCATGTGGTCTTGTGGGCCATATAGCCCGCCACTGTCACCAACGCAGCTTCAGCTCTCAAAACAATGTGGTTTCACCAACATATCAAGCTGCTCAGCATTCACCACGAGTTTCTTCTCCTGTCGCCGACCCGTTTTCTACACGCCGCCCGTATGACTCACGCCGGTCGTCTTCTCCCCGTAGCCGATCCATCTCCCCTATGCTTCGCCGACCTAGCCCCGTAAGAGAGGAAAACTGACAGCCGCAGTTCCCGAGGCAAGAACTGCGCCGTCATCAAACTCTCCAAGACCTCAATTTTACCCGCCTAACGAAATTGATTTATTGGTAGAAGGTATCGCCGTACGTGCACTTTTCGACACAGGAGCTGTTTCTGTAATTAGCGAAAAATTGTGCCGTGATCTGAGAAAAGTGACCACCCCGCTTACCGATGTTTCCCTGCGTACGGCGACCTCGCATCACGTCAAGCTTACCGCTCAGTGCACAGCCCGTGTAATTATTTAAAATGTTATGTATGCCGTTAAGTAATCCGTAATCCGCCGTAGTCCTAGGACGGGATTTTCTGCCTACTCATCAAGCCATCGTGGACTGCGCTCGTGCCGAACTCACATTGTCGACGCCGTGCCCTGACCTCGACGACCACACATCCCCTAAAGTGTTTGCCGCGGCTGATGTCCACATCGCGCCTTTGTCCGTCGTTCTGGTGCCTGTGTTTTCGCCTGCCGCCACCAGCTCACCCTGTTTTGCTTTCGCCATCTGCAGCTCCTGCTCGTCGCCGAAACTTCCTCCTCCCGTGGGCTGTCATCAACTTCTGCAATGGTTCTGCGGCTATCCACGTGTGCAATGCATCTGCATGTCTGTCACTTCCACTACGAGGCGAGTGTATGGGGAGCTTCGAGAATTTTGACTGCCTTTTCGAGGATGCAATGCTTGGAGATAAGGCATCACTACCGATTTGTGCCGTCACTCCTCCCGCTGGCACCGATGATCCTGTCGACATATTGTTCAATGCCCGTGGATTCCGCCCTCACACCTGCGCAGCACAAGGAGATCGTGCAAGTGCTGCAGCGTTTTCAAGCCTCCTTCGACCACAACCAGTCTTCCTTAGGCCGAACGTCAGCAGTTCATCCCATCGATACCGATCAACAAGCACCATTACGCCAGCGCCCATACCGTGTGTTGACTGCAGAACGCCGTGTTATTGATGAAGAGATAAGACGATATGCTGAAACGTGGAATAATCCAGCCCTCCAGCAGTCCCTGGGCCTCTCCAGTTGTGTTGGTGAAGTAAAAGGACGGATCCACCAGGTTCTGCGTGGATTACCGATGTCTTAATCGAATAACGCGCAAGGATGTGTACTCTGTGCAGGCAGTCCACGCATCGACGATGCACTGGACTGCCTAGATGGAGCAGAATTCTTTTCTTCCTTAGAAATGCGCTCGGGATACTGGCAGGTACCGATGGCGGAAACCGATCGCGAAAAAACGACTAGCCCACGCTCGACAGTAACCAGACCTGCCTTTCGAATAGCCTTCTGCAACGCAACGTCCAGTCCTGCTTGAAGACCTACACCCCATTTTACAATATATGCTAGCCGCTCACTGTCCCGTGCCGAAGCAAACTACTCTACCACAGAAAAAGAGTGTCTCGCGGTGCTGTGGGCGATCACTAAGTTTCGCCCTTATCTCTACGGCCGCCCCTTCAAAGTGGTGACAGACCACCATGCTCTATGTTGGTTGGCAAACATACGCGATCCTTCAGGACGACTGTCACGGTGGAGCTTGCGGTTACAGGAATTTGACGTCACTATCGTTTACAAGTCTGGGCGCAAGCACGAAGACGCTGACACACTGTCGAGTGCACCCGCCGAATCTGTCCGTCGAGAGTCAGAGGACGATGACGGCTTCCTGGGTGCCGTGACTGCATCAGACTTAATCTTACGGCAGCGTGACGACCCTGAAATTCGACCTATCATCGATCACTTGGAGGGCCGCCCAACAACCATACCACGCCATCTACGTCGCGTATTGACGCCCTTCTGTCTACAAGATAACGTGCTTTACAAGAAAAATGTCCGTTCGAACGACCGAGCCTGCCTCCTGGTAGTTCAAGACTTGCGGGACGATATTCTTTTCGCTTGCCATGACGAGCCCACATCTGGCCACTTAGGCTCCTCACGAATGCTTGCCAGAGTGCGCGAGATGTATTACTGACCCGGGCTTTCGGCAAGTGTCACTCAGTACGTTAAAGGCTGCCGTGAATGACAACGACGAAAGTCACCACCCATGCATGAAGCCCGCCGGGTTATTGCGACCTATTGAAGCACCTCATCGGCCATTCGACCAAGTCGGCTTGGACATTCTTGGGCCTTTTGCTCTGTCACCCGAGGGCCACAAGTGGGTGATTGTTGCAACTGACTATAACCCGCTATGCCGAGACAGAGGCGCTCCCACGATCCACGGCTTCTGAGGTAGCGCAGTTCTATATGTGTCACATTGTATTGCGTCATGGTGCCCCATCCACTGCCATCACAGACATTTGTTATAGTGAGGCATAAATTAATAAAATAAGAGCCTCTGCCCGCACCATAAGAATATAGCAGGCATGCCATCACAGACAGAGGGACGGCGTTCACAGCACAGCTCATGGAGGAATTTTTTCAATTGAGCAACACCAGGCATCGAAAGACGACTGCTTACCATCCGCAGTCCAAAGTCCAATGGACTTACGGTGCGATTAAACAAGATCTTAGACATTATCTTTATGTACATCGATGTCCAGCACAAAACATGGGATCGCATCTTGCCTCACGTGACCTTCGCGTATAATACCGCCGTATAAGAGACGACGCGGTTCACACCATTTCGCCTCCTTTACGGCCGCGAAGTTCAGACGATGCTGGACGCTATGCTTCCGTGTCCAGACTCTACGCATCTAACGACTGACGCCGAAGAATTTGCTGAGCGCGCTGAGGAATCCCGCCAGCTCGCGCGGCTGCACATCGGTCAGCAGCAGTGCGCAAATGCACGGCGTTATAACATCCGCCACAGACACGTATGCTACAATCCCGGAGATCAAGTGTGGGTGTGGACCCCAGTTTGCCACCGTGGCCTTTGTGAAAAGTTGATTAGCCGCTATTTTGGCCCATACAAAGTGCTGCGACGCATTAGTGACGTGAACTACGAAGTCGTTTCGGACGGTGCGGCGCCAACACGGCGTCGACAACAACCTCGCCCTGACGTAGTTCACGTTGTGCGCATGAAACCATATGTTGCGCGCTCGTGATTATTATTTTTTAAATTCATCTTTCTACTTATGCTACTGGTTGCAACCTCTCTGTTTGAGACTGTGCCCGTCGCGCTTCACCGCTGCTGTGCTTTTGTTTTTCCTGTAGCTGTCATTGTGTCCTTTGCACGAGCATCTGCCTTGACCATGCTTTTTCCCCCTCCTTTGCTTACACCGCTTCTTGAGCATCGAGCCGATGCTCTTTCCGAGGAAGGGGGGAAATGCCACCAGCAATAGTGGGTACAGTTCTAAAAGGCAGGCACGGACAAGAAAAGTGCGCGTGCTTCTCCGCCCGCTCGATCGCCAGCTCCCAGCGCCGTGCTTTTCAGGAGCCGCTACCCTCAATAAACCCCGTTTATTGAGGGTAGCCGCACCACCCTCAATCTCCCGTTCTCTCACAAGGGACGTGACAATATATATAAACATCCCAAGCAGCAGCAGCAGCAGCCACGCCAAAGCCGGGGGCGGGAAAGGCGGGGGGGAAGCAAAAAAGCTACGCTTTAAAACGTTAACATGTCTAAACAATAGCGCAGCCTGTGGATTGCGCATAACAAGGCTGCTCCTGCTACACTGTTTAGGGGTTTACGTGATGCTTACGCTAGCCTCCACTCTGCGGGTCTTCATGCCTAGCTATCTCGCACCTAAGGTGAAGCGCCGCGCCGTGTTAGCAGATGATTCAACCTCTTAGTGTAAGGAGAATGTGTGTGCGCGTGTGTGTGAGCAAGAGAGAGAGAGAGAGAAAAAAAAAGTCGCAGTTTCGCCCGAAAGGCGAAGCATTAATTGCGATAGCAAATTTACTAGTAGCGAGCTATACGGAGTAACGATAGTACTTATTTTTATCGGCTGCATAAACTTGGACACATTCGCTTGCTAACTGAATTGACAAGCATGGTGTCAGCGCGCACAAGCAAGCATGAGTAGATCACACTCGATGATCACAGATAACCACTGTCAGAACGCTGGAGTGAGCAAGCGTGGCTGCAGCAGCGACCGAAGGAACGGAAACTGAGCGGCGAAAGCACAGCGCATACAAAGGTAAGAGCGGTGTGGAGATCGCTGTCAAGATACGGTACGCGCGACAGCCCTCAGCAACGCAAAGTACAAGTATGTAGTTGCTGGCAAAGTGGAAGCCGCACCACCCTCCCTCCCGCGCAGCCCTCCCGCTTTCCTCCTTTCGCGTGGTAGATGGTGTCACCAGTTCCCCTTGCGCCCGGTCGCAAGATACGCATTTGATGCCGCAGCTAAACGTCGCATCCCCTCTCCCTCCCATCTCCCCACGGCGTTTCGCATGACAGAAAGACGGCGTTTGCTCTCTGCCGTGCCTTCGTTCTGTGAAAGCGCGCGTCCCTCGCGCGCTTTCACTCGCACATACAGCATACGGTGCGCGGCGACGGTTTTATCGCGGTTGGACTTAATACGGAACCTCCCGGCGACGACGGCGACGTCGTCGTCAAAAATGCGCTTGGAGTGTCCATATAATTGCTATCGCAATCAAACACACTTTAAGAAGACAAACTCTCGGCGAATACCACACATTGTGAAGGACGACAACGGCGTTAAAGTGCGACAAAACATGGTGAGGACGTCGTGGTGAAGATGAGAGCATGAACACTGCGACTATGCTACGAAGACAACCGCGGCAAGACGACGACATGGCTGCAACGGTGATGACAGCAACAAAGCTTTAGTATGATGGCAACACGACGTCGACGACATAACCACTACGGTGCTGTGACGAAGACCACACAATAACATGGACAACGAGCTATGGAAATGACAACGACGATGGCATGGTGACAGTAACACATAGATGATGACACGGGCACGGTGAGCACGACAACCACGAGATTAGAAAAGACAGCAATATGACGACTATGTGATGGTGACTATGACGTCGGTGTCATGACTAGTGCTATCGCCGGACAACGTTGGGCAGAAACCATCGACGATGACTGTCAAACGAACGAACGAATGAGCCTAATGGGCAAACTAAACAATGAACGGAGGAACGCAGAAACCATTGTCTGAACGGATGCCTGAACGAGCCGACTAAAAAATGACTGAACGAGCTAAGGATAGTACAAATTAACCAAGAACAAAGTAACTAATGAACTAACGAAGGAACCAACAAACCAACGAAAGAACGAATGAAGGTTTGCTTACTGAATCCGACCACCAACAAAACACGAAACCGGGCAAAAGAGGCAAAAAAGCTATTTGCAAACCACTTTGAAACCATAAACATTATACAACACGCGCTGTTGCTTTCGCCGCTGCTACTTCTTAAGCATTGAAGCGGACTACTTCTGCAATGTGAGAAAAGAGGATGAAGAGCGGTTGGCGGAGAATAAGATCCAGTGTGGCCAATCCCCCTCGTGGGTACGAGCCATGTTTTGAGGCAATAACAACTACAACAAATTAAATGGCGGACAACACCCGTATTACTGATGTTATGTCTGGTGGTTAGTTAATCTACCCGGACCGCTACATATCTTGGCGCAGCCGACGACGAACATGTGGGTTACGTTCTGCATCGACCGGACGTCGTCGCAGCATGTTGTCTTCAAGAGTTATCAGGTGCAAGGTGAGCGATCAACAGACCTAACAGGAAAAGAATAGGGTGAGTCTATTCTCCCGGCAGAATTTCTCCCGACGCTCACCTCCTATTGGCGCTCGGAAGTCACATGACAAACTGCCGAGGAAAGACAGCCTGCAGGTGTGCCCTAACCTAACCTAACATAACCTAATTTCACCTAATATAACCTAACCTAACATAACATACCATAACCTTCCAAGAGCCAATAGGAGGTGAGTGCCGGCAGAAATTCGTTGCAGAAGTTATCCCGGCTGCCGCGAGAATAGCCACTGCCAAAAGAATAAGTGGATCTCTGATGATAAAAAATTCAAAACATGCGACGTTATCTTCATGCCACCGCCAGGAAATGGTACGATTTGCAGCTTCTTGACAAGGCAGCACCATGTTGGGAGAAATTGAAAGTGAGTTTCCTGGCTGCTTTCGAAGTCAGTGCTGTAAACAGATTGGATGCTGCTCTAGGTTTCCAGTACACATCAGGCTCTCCTCTAGACTATGTCCTTGAGAAGCGTCGTTTGCTGCATGCCGCTGAACCTAGGCTCGCCTCAACAGCTGTTCTTGCCTAAGTGATGCAGATATCACGTGCCATCGACAATGGTTCCAACTTCCCAAGATACAACGACAGTCCAGAGTCGGGGGGACATGACGGCTTCTGGCGCACTTACAACAAATTGCTGAAAAGGTTTGCGTGGCCAAGTATGAAGGATGACATCCGAAACTATATTCTTACATGCCACCTATGTCAAGTGAACAAAGTGAAATTCAAGCAGGCGACAGATGTGACTAACCCCAAAGCATTCACGCATTCCATTTGAAGTCATCAACTTGGACTTCGCGGAACTTAAGAAGAAGGGAGAAGGCACAAGGAAAACTCAAGCGTTTTTACTCAGTATCGATTTAGGTGCACGTTAAAGAACCCCAGGTGGTCTAAATTTCCGGAGTCCCACACTACGGCGTACCTCATAATCATATCGTGGTTTTGGCACGTAAAACCCAATAACTTTTTAAATTGAGGAATGCACAAGAATGATCATGGCCAAGGTGTCATTGCTCTTCTTCAAGCTGAATGCTTCCAAAACACGACGATAGTGTGACAATGGCCCGGCCTTTCGGAACAAAAAATTTTCCAACTGGACTCGAGATCATGCGATTACAGTAAAGTATTGCTCACCCTATCATCCTGCAGCAAATGATCTTGCTGAACGGGCTATACCGGACATCAAGCAATACGTGAAGATGTACCCAAATCTCCGAGGTGGTTGGAAGTGCTGCCTCGAGGCTGCTACAAGCCACCACAACCATCCTTATACGAGTGGTTTAGGATGTAGTCCTCCCTTTGCCGCCTCTGGAATTGGGCCTACTCTCCCTGCGGATTGCGAACTCGGCATCCTGGAGAAGCTTGCACTTGGTGAAGTCAAGAAAAGCGAGAGACAAGAAGACGCCTCCAGACCGCGCATGAAGAGGAACTTCGACAAGAGGCGAAACAACGACATACCAGATATAGAAGTGGAAGACCAAGTCCTAGTTTAAATTATGGGGTTTTACGTGCCAAAACCACGATATGATTATGAGTCACGCCGTAGTGGGGGACTCCGGAAATTTCGACCACCTGGGGTTCTTTAACGTGCACGTAAATCTAAGTATACGGGTACCTTCGCATTTCGCCCCCATCGAAATACGGCCGCCGTGGCCGGGATTCGATTCCGCGACCTCGTGCTCAGCATCCCAACACGATAGCCACTGAGCAACCACGGAGGGTAGACCAAGTTCTAGTCAGGAAAGGAATTGGAAGTACCAACGCTACGTTTTACGGACCCTTCCCCCTGGTTAAAACGGCATCGCAGCACGGTGTATTGAAGACTATTTGGTACCTGGTAGCCACCGGTCAAACAGAGTGCGCCTCAATCGGAAACGTTCTGAAATATTACACCAGGAGGTGTAAACAAAAGAAGCCGGGGAGGGTGAAGCGGACTACTTCTGGAATGTGAAAGGAGAGGAAGAAGAGGGATTGGCGGGGAATAAGATTAAATGGCGGACAACACCCGTATTACTGAAGTTATGTCTGGTGGTTAGTTAATCTACCCGGACCGCTACAAGCCTCACCGTCAATGACGAAGCACGCGCTGTACATGTTTAGAGTTGCAACTTTTTCCTGCCACAGCAGTACAGCAGTCAAGCCACCGATGAAAGTCATCAACTCACCATGTCGACGTCATTGTCTCGTAATCTTGTCCTTCGAATGTAACCGCCGTTGAATAATAATAATAATAATAATTTTGTCATTATAATAGATTGTCAACAACATGTAACGAAATGAGCGGGGTCCAGGATTAACTCCTAAAGTTTTACGGGACAACGGAAGTGATAAAGCAGCTCCCGAAAGCCACAAACAGAAGAAGAAAAAACAGATGGTACATATTTCAAACACAGAAATCTCTCAAGGATCGAACCCCCCCCCCCCCCCCCAAATAAAAAATAAAAAGAGAAAATAGGCCACAGGATGAAATAGAACGTTGCAGGATATACACTGGTCTCATTAATAATGCAGAATGCTCAACAGAAATTACTTGCTCATTTTATTCAGGTGCATTCGCCAACGCCGAAAAAAATTGTTTTTCCATATTGCTATACGATCGCTCTTGAGATACTCGAGGTTATAGCACGTAGCGGCAACAGCAGCGAGTACATGGCCGCCTGTGCAGGCATACAAGTTTACAATTTCCCCGAAAGTGTTCCAAAAACCTGTGACTAGAAATGTCACAGGTTTTCGGAAATGTCCTTTTTATATATGACATACACCTGTCATCAGAATTCTTCTCTCGACAAGCATCACACATCGCCTATCGACCTCGTGACATCGCTAGGAAGACGTCTCACAATTTGCATCCGCCTGACTTGGTGTTTGCATTTCCGAATAGATTCTGAATGGTGCAGAGCACAAATCTAAAAATTATACGAGGCGAACGTCGAGCACAAACATTGCATGAATTTAATCGTTTCATAGGGTGAAATCAAACAATTGTGCGCACTGGCGTCGGCTGCACAGCATTTATTTAAAAGGCTTCGCTTCAAATAGAATATAATATGTGCGTTGGTTTAGCATTATTCTCCACTGATGCTGCCACGACAGAAGCCATCAAAGCCAAGCTGAAACGTCAGCATATGTAAATCTGCATGCAGTATTTCTGGAATATTTTATCAGGAAGTTTTAAATTGAGTTTCGGAATAAGGAACGAACAGATTACTTCTTTCAACTACACGACATCAAATTCAAAGACGTGCTGCACTGGACAGACAGCTGCAGTACATTTGTCTAAGCACAGATACGCCAACTGCACGAGCACGAAAGGCAAAGCGGTTACAGCAAAACGCAGAGAATGCCACTTCGTTGGGTTGCTACACTAAAAATACACACAAATGTTTTGGTCCCTCTAGAATATTATCGATTTTCACCAGTTTCTGGTTTCACCGGTACCAGAAAACCATTACAAGGTCGTTTATAGACCTAAATCCGGTGTGAAAGTATCAAACTGGAAAGACGCTGTGATAGCAAAAGGATTAGCCCAATCATGTGGAGTCACACCCCAGGAGCTCTACACCAAAGTGATCATACAGACACAGTGGCAACAAAACTTAATTCTGGCAAGTACTGAAGAAGAGGACTGCGCACTTAAACTAGCAGAAATAACAAAAATCGAAATAGGACAAGCAACATACGAACTCACACTGTACCTCAAGCCAATTCCGGCCACTGTACGTAGCGTTGATTACGGAAAATAGGAAGGCACCACCGACGAGCAGCTAGTAGATCTACCAGCAATGACCAACAAGTGCCAAATCCTGTACGCTAGAATGCTGGGAAGATCGACGTCGGCAGTGATCACCTTCGATGGTCCGCACGTGCCGTTCTACGTTAATGTTGATGTACGCTCACCCGCTGCAGACCCTACAGAAAGTCAGTCCAGTACTGCAGATCCCGCGGGGAGATAGGACACAGACAGGACGTCTGCCCTAATCCAAACTACGCACAATGTGACAACTGCGGAGAACGCAACGCTGATCGAAACAACCAGCAATGCGAGCCGAAATGTAAGCTCTGCGGAATGTCCCATAAAAAGGCAAGTAGAGACTGTCGAAGGAAGCTGGAACCGGCCCGCCGCCGCTGAGAGTCAGGGAACGGTCAATAGCGCGACAGAGAAGCTTCTGGTACCAGGCAAGCGTAGTAACTACCCACGACAACGAACACATGATGACCGTGTCACCATCGCCACAGTCACCGAATGAGACTGAACCGAATAAAAGATCCTGATCCAAGTCGGGATCGATATCGAGGGAAAGAACAGAGCGTCCCCCGGATAACGGCAATGGGCGTGGAACACGACAACACCCAGCGCAAGGTAAAGCTGGGTCAATGTCATCAAAGGGCATCATTCATACGTCGAGGGAAGATAATGGCGTTCAAACCACAAGACACTCGAGGTACGAAGCCAGAACGATGAATTGAAGCGACAACAAAAACAGCAAAAGAAGTGACAAGAGAAGGAAGCCAGCACTGACAAACATGTCGAATACCTCATGCGAGAAACAGGACAACTACGGAGAGAACAAACCTAGCAATCCCGAATACCACTACAACGGCCTTCATCATCACCACCACCATCACCACCAACACGACCAGAGCCAAAACAGTGTCGAACGAAGCGGTGATAACCCAAACGACCTCAAGACACTTGAAAACCGCATCAACGCCAACGTAACCGTAATTATGAAAACCATAATGACCAAAGTAACGCAGGTTATGCAAACCACGGTAACACAGATGATACAGACTGGATTCCAATCTCTCAAGAGCGGAATAAAGAACCAGATTCAGACGCTAGAGATCATAATTACACAATCGGGAGAAAGTTTCAGTCAACGATCCACATGCTAGAAGAAAGAGATAAAGCTCGCAAGAAGCCTAAGTACCCTGCGATGGAAGCCAAGATCAGGCAGACCCTAAGCGAACAAGATGGCGAGGCTACCTAAAGAGAAAGATGACTAGAAGCAACACCCACGGCTCAAAATTTGGCAATAGAACTGTCATTCTCTCCGAAGTAAAAGAAGCAACCTTGTACAATTCTGCACGCCGTTTCACCCAGATATTATAGCCTTACAAGAAACCGAAGCTGAAGACTTCAAGGTCAGTGGTTACCTCACTGACCTCACCGACGGTAAGACGAGGAGAGCAATCCTTACCAAGAAGGCTATCAACGCTCAACGACACGACATCCAACACCGCATCGAACACACCCTCGTCCAAATTGTGCCCGAGAAAAAACAGTAGCAAAGCCTCTTTCTGTTAAACGTGTACAGCCCGCCAAAGAACCACCTAAAGATCTGGACAAGCTAATGCGAGAAATGAACGGGCTGATAGTGGTTGGTGATTTTAATGCTCCCCATGTGGCCTGGGGTTATGCGGCCTCAGAGAAAAAAGGACAAGATGTGCACAACGTGGCCCAACAACACCTCCTCACGCTGCTCAACGATCCGCAGTGTATCTAGAAACACCAGCCCCGACCTCACGTTCGTACACGATCTCAAACAGTATGAGTGGAGCTGCATGTACGATAATCTGTTATATAGTGATAACCATTATATAGTACAAACGATCATCCCGCACCAAAACACGGCACTGTAGATCACGGACTGGCAGGCCCTTCGGAAAGACGAGAGCCCCACTAATGCGACGATAGACGACATAGAAATATGGATCGCAGAAGTCGTGGAAAGAGCCGGAAAGAGTACGAGGACGATACAATTGTCGCAAGACACCCCCGTGGTCGACCCCCATTTGCTCCAACTGTGGGAGGCACGAAGGGGACTCGAGAAACGCTGGCAGCGTAACAATTACAACCACGAACTCAAAATTCGAATCTCCAAGCTGATGAAAACGCAAGAGTATTCTGAACAATTTTAAATAAAGAACACGCGCGAAACATGTAACAAGCTTCAAGGGACCTTAAGCAGCAAGCGCACTTCAGCGGTACTCAAGACTCTCCTATCCAAGAAGGAGAACAAGAACGCCACAAAACTGAAAGTGCAAAGACTCATACACAACCTACCGCGGAAAGAAGACATTTTCAAAGAAGTGAAGGAGAACTTCCTCGGTACGGAGCGGAACGTAACTGTAGATTCGCACTTTGACGAGTATCGAGGCAACCCAAATATAGAACTGGATCGGCCCTTCACAGAAGAAATCGTGAGGGCCTTGAGCAAGCTCACCCGCAACACGGCACCGGGGTACGACATAATAAACAAAACGACACTCCGGAACCTAGACGGACCCTTTGTAGACGCACTCTTAAAATACATCAACGAGTGCTGAGAACACGGTAAATAAAATTAAGGGGTTTTACGTGTCAAAACCTCTATCTGATTATGAGGCACGCCGTAATGGGGAGGACTCCGGAAATTTGGACCACCTGGGGTTTCTTAGCGTGCACCTAAATCTAAGTACACGGGTGTTGGGAACACAGTAAAGTACCACCGGAAAGGAAACATGCCGAGGTAACAACGATTCCTAAACCCATCAGCCTACATAAACTTCGACCTATATCCCTCACCTTGTGGGCTGGAAAACTCTACGAGCACATGGTGCACAACCGCATCATTGAACATCTTGAAGACAACGGACACGTTCCAAACACCATGTTCGGATTTAGAGCTCATCTGTCCACGCAAGACATGTTACTGCAGATCAAGGAAAAAGACATTGACAAATTGGACCCGCACAGCAAAAGAGCGATCCTCGCACTTGACGTGAAACAGGCTTTCGACAACTTGTTACACGGAGCCATACTGCAACACCTCAACGTCTATAACTGCGGGGAAAAATAAATCATTACATCAAAAGTTTTTCTGAAACAATGGGCAGCCAGTGGGGATAGGCATTTTACGCTCTGAGAAATTTGAAATACCGCGAAAGGGAACGCCACAAGGCACCGTCATTTCGCCGACGATATTCAATGTGGCGATAAGCTCGCTGCCAAAACAACTGAAGCAAATAAAAGGGATTGGTCACGCGATATATGCTGACGAGCTCAATTTGGACTACGGGAGCGTCGACAGGTAAACAGCAAGACGCTTTGCAAGAAGCGGTTGACACAATGGAAAAGTACCTGGAAGCATGTAGACTAACCTGCGCACCAGAAAAATCGGAGCTCTTGGTGCTAAGGAAGCGCACAAGAAGCCGACAACCGCAGTCATCGGCCATTTCACAGCCAGCAATACAGCGCCAATGACGCAAACACGACCACAACGAGCACAGAACGCCGACAAGCGCAAGGCTACCACATCCACGGCATCCCTTCACGCCGAAGCTGACGTCACCACGGCAGTTACTGCGGCGGTGACACCTTAACGCGATGCAACAAGTCATTATAGATAGAAAAAAAATGTTTGCTGCACTCAAAAGCTTTACAGAGGCCACGCTAGCCGATTTCGGCTTGCAGCTGGCCAAGAAACGCACCTCATCAGCAAGCAGTGCAGCCATTTCAAAGCCGGTCTCCACATCAATAACCACGCAATCAATCATGGCTCCCCGTCACTCCAAGGTAACAATTTGGCAGTGGAACTGCAGGGGGTACCATAAGAAAAGGAGCCACCTCCAGCAAATTATCCAGCATATTCAGAATAATCCCCAGCAAAAAAGATCAAGTCCCTGACGTCATAGCTCTACAAGAAACGAACGGCCACGTGGAATTCGCTAGCTACAAGGAGTCTAACCAATTCGGCACACACAAAACCCCCAGTACGGCCATCCTGATACACAACAATCTGACGGCCATGCAGCACGAAATTGAAAGCACCAGCATACAACACACGCTCATTGAAGTTCTACCGAAGAGGTGTCAAAACACTCTTCATATTAAACATATATAGCTTACCCAAAGAAAGGGGAGCAGACTTCCCACACATCTTTCGAAAAATATCTGCGCTGGTCAAAGATGCATAAATACTAATCATTTTAGATTTCAACTCTAAACACCCAAACTGAGGCTATCCCAAATCACACTTAAAGGGCGTCCGGTTAGGGGAAGCCATCCAAGACTTAAAGCTAACCATTCCGAATGACGCGCAACAACAGCCAACACCGGTCGGCAACAGCGTGTGCAAAGAAACCTCGCCAGCCTTGACGCTGTGCAAAAAACATACCGTGCGCTCGATGGGAAAACGCGGGCCTCTCGGCAGGCTGTGATCACTGTATACACTCCACTACCATTGAAACATCCACCAACAAAAGAACCAAGACTACTGCGCGAATCACGCAGTGCAACAATTTCCGACGAATGCCTGAAGAAGCGGCACGCGACACCATCTCGGACGTAAACAAATGGGTGGAGTCGCTAAAGCAGGACGTGACCACCGCGACACGCGAAATGGAGATCACTCAAGAGCAGCCGACGACCGATTCCCAACCCCTCCCCATGTGGAAAGCGTACGAAGGCCTCATGCGCAGGTAGCGGCGTCAACGGCACAACAAGAAGCTTCGCCGTCGCATCGCGAAAATCGAACGTGACATTGAAGCCCACAGCGCCACGCTCGAACGCAAGCAATGGGACCAAATTTGTAACAGCCTGAATGACCAGATGAGCTGTAAGAAAACGTGGCATCATTTGCGACACCTCATTGATCCCAGTAGTTCCAAATCGGCAGTACGCAAGCAATTCGAGCTTATAATCCACCAATATCCGGGTACCGACGAAGAGCTGCTGGATGAGCTCGCCAACCGCTACATGAATACCTCCCACCATAATCAGAAGAGCAGCAGCAATAATGCAACAACAACAGTACAACTGCCGCAATACACTGGAATCCCCAACCAAGAACCGGACGCCGACATCTCGGAGGCAGAGGTCGGCGCCGCGCTCCACAAGCTGCGTTAAACATCGGCGCCCGGCCCCGACGGTGTCGGTAGGGGCCATCACAAAGTACATGAACGAATTCTGGAAATCCGGACAATTACCCCCGGAATGGAAATACACAAGAGTCACCTTTATACAGAAACCAGGCAAGAAACTACCTCGGAAATCTTCGACCCATATCCCTTACCTCTTGCTTGGCAAGCTAATGGAACACGTCGTGTTCTGAGGTCAACAAAACTGCACGAAAGAACACAACCTACTTCCCCCCACTATGTTAGGCTTCCGAGCGCATTTATTCACCCAGGATGCCCTCATCCAAATGCACCATGATCTAAGACCAGAAAGTGGCACAAGCACCAAAGCCTTACTTGGCATAGGCCTTCACAAAGCCTTTGATAACATGAAGCACACTGCCATAGTAAACAGCTTGGCCGATTTGCAATCGGGCGAACGCATGTACTATTAGCATATGTGCTTTTCTATCCAACCGTACGGTCGAACTCTCGGTGGGCAATGTACACGCTCCAAACCGATGAATCTTGCAGATCACGGCCCTCCTCAAGGAGCCGTTGCATCACCTTTGATGAAGACTATATAAGCTCGACACGATACCCGGCCAGCGACACACTCTACGCCGACGACATTACGCTCTGGACGACCACGGGATCTGACGGACAAGTCGAAGAGACCCTGCAGAAGGCAGCCGACACGGTCGTCTAGCACGTGACTGACGCGGGTTTAGAGTGCTCACAGAGCAAGTCCAAGATACTAATACTGCGACCCCCTAAGACCGGCGCAGAATAAAAACCCCACTACCCAACATTAACATGTACGTCAACACTGCAATACCCCACGTGGATCATATGAGGGTCCTGGGTCTTCTGTAAAAGAATCACCACAACAACATCACCATTGATCGTCTCACCATAGCGGTGAATCAGACGGTCTACCTAATCACCCGGGTGAGGGCACGCAAGCAAGGCATGAAGGAGAAGGAGCTACTCCAAATCATCCACGCCTTTGTTATCTCAAGGCTCACCTACGCCCTTCCCTACCTACATCTACTCCAAACTGAACGAGCAAATCTGGACCGTCTCATTCGCAAAAAGTGTACAGATCGGCGCTAGGGCTCATCCGTACCACCCCTACCGAGGAACTCCTAAGTGTGTGGTTACTCAAATCCGTGGAAGAGCTTCTAGAAGCACGCCGCACGGCGCACATTCACCGACTACATTCCACGACTGGACGCCATGGGGCACAGAGTATCTCCAACGCACAACGATCTTACCACCATTCCCCCCCAGCATCAGAAAGATGCTTCATCTTCAAGGCACTGCCAAAGAACATGCTGGCAGGTCATAATGACCGCCGACGAAAAGCAAGACCTCAAGCCCTGCACAAAACCCACGGGTCCAACTCCGAAGCAGCATACGTCGACGCTGCTCAATATTCCTTGCCAAATAACACGTACGCAATCAGCGTAATTAGCCTCCCCAAGATCACCGACAACAATGACAACCAATCTACGCCCCGAGCAACACCAATAAGGGCGGCTTGTTCTGTCCGTAACCTCAAATCGGCGGAGGCAGAAGAGGCGGCCATTGCACTCGCTGCAACGGCCGGATTTACAACTATAATCAGCGACTCAAAGACCGCCATATAAAACTTTGCACGTGGAATCGTGCCCCCAGCGCCTCTACGAATACCACATCCCCTACTCCCCCCCCCCCCCCCCCCCCCCTATGAATAGTGAGCAACCCTCCCCATTTTAAATGATATGCGTCCCGGCTCACGCAGGGAACCCGGGGAACGAGGCTGCCCACCAGTGACCCAGGCGACCTGATCAGCGAGCGACTGACCACATACCACGATATTGACCAACACTACTGCCTCGCAAGACGGACAAAACCCCCACCTCATCCCAAGTTCACCAAGGCACAAGAAGTCACCTGGCGCCGACTCGAAACGCGCTCCTTTCCCAACCCAGAAATATACGCACACTTTTACCCTGACTTGACAGACCAACACTGCTCATCATGTGGGTCCATAGCCTCCTTCAATCATTCTCTATGAGTGCAGGGAAGATCCCCCCCCCCCCCCCCCCACCAGATCTTCTGGCCGCTCCTTCGCCTGAAGCGTGAGAAGCGATACTTATGAACCCGAACCTGGAGGTTCAACTTCGGGCCATCAAAAAAGCCGAGGACGTACCTGTAAGGCATCACCTGGTAGCCACCCCTCACTAAGCCAAATTAATAAAATAAAGTTGTTTTCCTCCTCCACAGCAGATACCAGACCCGGGAGTAAAGGTGGGAGGCTGCGGAGGCATCATGATTCCACAGATTACGACGCTACGCATCCTCGGAATCCTGATTCAAAAGGACGAGGCCGGGGCAGCAGAGTTGGCAAATTTTCAGAGAATCGTCTGCTCTGGGGCAGTTTGCAGATCGACTCCACGGGAAGAAAACTAGTCGCATTTGCGTCGAACCAAGAGCTTTGCTGTCTCAATGACAGCAGCCCGACATATCTACAGGGACTGACCTACAGCAGCTGTCTGCACTTAACTTTGATCTCTCGGTGTCTTCGAAGCAGTACAAAGTGGATCTCAGACATGGAAACCCATGAAAGTGATCACGTTCCTGTCTATTTGAAGGTCAAGGGTGTCGCCAAGTCTATCTACTGCCCGCCCTCTTTAGAACAGACAGGACGAAGTTCAGGTCGCTTATGGAAGACGAAGGTCAAGAAGGCCGCCCGTCATATCTCGAGGATGAGATTCGAAATGCACTGCAAGAGGCTATGTTCACATTTAGGTCTTCTCCAAGGTATACAGAAAATGTAGGTGGATTGGAAAGGGTTGCGGCGATTCGCCGACGGGCAGAAAGAAGATACAGGCGTATTAAATGTATTCACGATCTGAGGTAGGCTAGGCAGATCCAAAATAAAATCCAGCGCCGCATCGATACGTTACAATCTCAAAAGTGGAAATCCGTTTGCGAGTCCTTGGATCATCGTAAGCCTCTGTCCCATATATGGAGAACTCTGCGTGGCCTACAATCATCTCCGCAACAGCGCCACCCTTTCAAATATCTTGCCCTGCATCAAGGACGACGTGAGATCGACGTTGTTTAGGATTTCTGTGAAACAATTGCTGGCTTGCCGACACTACCTATATCAACATCACGTGACGTTGCGGCATCCCAAGGGTCTCGCATGGATCTCATGTTCTCTATGGAGGAGCCAGAAGCTGCGCTGGCGACTTGTAGGAAGTCATCATCGCCTGGGCCCGGCGAAGTCACATACACGGCACTTGGAAACCTTGGCCAAAAAGCCCACATTATACTTTTAGAGAGATAAAACGATTCCTGGCGCCAAGGATTGATTCCTTGTGAGGGGAAGGTCAGCCACCTAGTACCTTTACTTAAGAGCTCTAAATCTCCATTAGACTTGGCATCTTATCGCCCCATAACCAGGGGGCGAACCGGAGCGAACGTACCTCGCATGAGCACCGTGAACAACCAATTTTCGTGGCGTGCAAACTACGTTCCGACCAAAATTTTTACAATATCAGGTCCCTGAAACTACAGGCTCTCATTGGACACCAGTTTCATCACGATCGGCCCACCGGGAGGGCCACTACGGCCGAAAACCCGTTCGGGCACACCGAACGACAGCCAGCACTAACCAAGACTAACCAATATAAAGATCATCGTACGGCCCAGCGACGGGCTAAATGTCTCAAAACTAAGTGATGCGCAAATTCGAGATGAAGTACTGCGAGCTGCAGCCGTACCGATTGCAGAGGCGGAAGATGACATATCACTCCTGCGTGGAAAACGATGTCATAGTAATCAGCACTCCGCGAATGGCAAATGCTCAGAAATGCAACCGCATCAGGGAACTCCAAATTGGAGACACGCACTACGAAGCCACAGCCTACGCCGCCCCACCGGCAGACACCTACAAAGGCGTAATCAACAACATTCCGGGCTGCGACACTGCGAAGGACATCACCAAAAGTCTCATCTACAAGAAAGACCCCACCATCCTGCAGGCCCGTCGCATGAGCAACACCAACTCAGTCATCATCATCTTTGAAGGCCCAAAGGTACCCTTCTACGTCTACTACAGAGGCGCCGAGTACCGCTGCTACCTCCACAAGAAAAAAGTCGAAGTGCGCGGAGCCTGCGGCCGGATCGGTCATCGCGCGGACGTGTGCCCTACCCCCGACAAGAAACAGTGCAAAAACTGTGGTGCCCAAAACCCCGCGGAAAATCACAACTGCAACCCTAAGTGCGCGCTGTGCGGTAAAGATCACCCCACGGGAGGCAAGAGCTGCCAGAGACGCTTACAGACGCCTTTCCTCATCAAACAACGCCAGTGGGAAAAACAGCGACAACAACAAACCTTGGACAACCCCAGCGCCAGCGGCAGAGACCCATCGTTGCCACGTCAAGACGGCAAGCAGACAACGGCGGCCCAACGCCAATCCCGATCAAATTCGAGGGACACTGCCGCCGATCGCAAGGCATCCAGATCAAGATCCCGATCGGGACATAGACTCCAAGCTAAACAAGAAAGCAAGACCTCAACCAATAACAACAAGGTGAGCTGGGCAAATGTCTCCCTGCCCAAACCCACTAAGATAGAAAACCCCACGCTCCCCTCATCTCACGACAGCGAGCTAACAAAAATCAAACAAATGCTCGAAATTCTGCTAGCAGAGAATAAGGCCCTCAAGGCCGAGGTAGCCCAACTGAAGGCAACACCGCCGAAAGTAGCTGCATGTACCTGCAAAACCAGAAAGTACCCATATAGAAATAGATAATACGCGCAGCCAAGACAGAGATCGACAATACGCGCAGCCAGATTCCGATACTGAGAGCCTACCCGGGAAACGCAGAGCGGTAGAACAATTCCCTCCTTCCCAAGGGACAACCGCCCACCCTGGCACCTCTAAGCGTAACATCAGGGAAGACACGATCATAGAGGAAATCACCAGGGCCATTGATATCAAATTCGAGATAATGCATAAAACATTCCACACCATGATAACAAACCTTGCCGAAAATTATAATGCCAAAATTGCGGTCCTCGAAAACGCCCAACAGAGGCCCAGCGTAGGGCCCATTAAAGTAACTAAGCCTTACAACCGCCCGACCAACGATGGCCTGGAATAGCGGTAAAAGCACTATGTACGTCATACGGCAATGGAACTGCCGGGGATTCCGCCGCAAGCGAGGGAATCTCCAGCAGTTCCTACAAACTAAGGATTCCGAAGCTCCAGACATGATTGCCCTCCAAGAGACGGAGGGTGCCCTCCAGGCCAAATTATCAGGCTATGCGTCCTTCTGCGCCGATGTATCGGGCACAGGCAAAGCTCCAATCGCTACGCGAATCAAACGAAACATACCGGCACTCATACACGAGACCGGCATTGTGTCGGTAGAACACGTCCTAGTGGAAATTATTCCTACGGCAAAGCGAGGAACTGGCAGCCTGTTTGTTCTCAACGTATACAGCAAGCCTAAACAGCAACACAGATTCCTCAATCTATTCCGGAAAGCAGCACAAATTGCAAACAAACAACCACTTGTCATACTAGGCGACTTCAATGTACACTACTCTCCATGGGGCTATCGCACCGATCACCGCAATGGCCGTCAATTGTGGCTAGACGCGCAGCAGGAGCAACTCACTCTGCTCACAGATCCGACACAACCCACCCACACAGGAAATAGCGTCTGCGTGGACACTACACCAGACCTAACCTTCACCAAAAACGTGTCAGGCGCCACATGGTTGAACAAGCAAGGAAACTTGGGAAGTGACCACTTCATATTGGCCACCACAATCCTAACGGGACCCGCCAAACTTATCGGCAAACGAATCCACATCACGGACTGGGGCAATTTTAGGCAATTACAAACAAACAAAAACGAACCTGCATGGCATGGTCGACAGCTTACAACAAAATGTTAAGCAGGCGACCATAACCATACCAGAAGAAGCTAATATCCAGGCGGCAGATGCCAAGCTCCTCCACATGTGGCAAGCAAAAGCTAGCTTGGAAAGACGACTAAAACAACAGAAACTGAATAGATCCCTACGCATACGCATATCGATGTTAAACAAAAAAATTGAAGACTATGCTCACCAGCTAACCCGCCAAAACTGGCATAGTACATGTGATGGAATGGAAGCGCAAATAGGCATGGCCAAAACATGGCGCATACTTAGATGTCTACTCGATCCCGAGAGCAGTAAAACTATGCAGGGGCATAATCTCAGCAAAATAATCCATAATTACCTGGTATAATTAGCGAACTCAAGAATCTATACATCGGAAACCATTCCAAAATGGCCTTACCCGCATACACGGGAGATCCAAACCCAATAATCGACGAACCGATCACGGAAGCTGAAGTCCGCGGGGCCATACACGGTCTACGAACGCACTCCGCTCCGGGTCCGGACGGCGTAACAAACAAAACTATACGGAAACTGGACGACTCCATAGAAGCACTAACTATCTCAATAAGTGTTGGGAGACTGGCCACATCCCTTAACAGTGGAAGGAAGCTAAAATTGTCATGATACCAAAGCCGGGCAAGAGGTTGCAGCTACAGAACCTAAGACCCATCTCGCTCACCTCCTGCCTAGGCAAACTTCTGGAACACATCATCCTTACTCGCCTAAACAAACACATGGAAGCGCACGACCTGTACCCTCACACGATGATTGTATTCAGGCCCAAGCTTTACACGCCGGACATTATCCTTCAAATTAAGCACCAAATAATAGACGGTGATCACAGCTCAGAACTTGATACCCGGGCCATTCTTGGCCTTGATCTAACCAAAGCCTTCGACAATGTTCATCACGAAGCCATCATAACCCAGCTACACAAACTAGGAGTTGGCTCCAGAGCATACAATTATATAAAAGACTCTCTTAAGACAGGACAGCCACAATCACCGTCGGTGAGGTAACCTTGAAGAGCATTTCGCTCGGGAATCAAGGGACACCCCAGGGCTCGGTCCTGTCTGCCTACCTCTTCAATATGGCCATGCTAGGATTGCCAAGCAAGCTAGCTAAAATCCCTAAACTACAGCATAGCTTATATGCAGACGACGTGACACTCTGGGTAACCGGAGGGAGTGACGGAGAAATCCAAGAAACTTTGCAGAGCGCAATCGAAGTTGTCACGGAATGCGTAACACCTAAAGGACTCTCCTGCTCCCCGCAAAAGTCAGAGTTACTTCTGTATAGACTTACGTGCGGACACAGGAAAACTGTCTAACACCCCCTCAAATCATGCTCAAAGTGAACGACCAGGACATCCCAATAGTACCGAGCATCAGGATACTTGGGCTTAGAATACAGGCCAATGGACACAACAACGAAGTGATAAAGGCACTAGACTCGCACGTACATCAAACAACAAGACTCATTTCGCGCATCGCCAACAGACACCACGGCCATGAAAGAAACTAATTTACTCAGATTGGTACAGGCTTTTGTCATAAGCAGAATAGTGTACGCTACCCCATTCCTGCAACTAAAGAATGATGAACGCTACAAAATTAACCTCATGATCAAGAGAGCATACAAGCAGGCTCTACACCTACCAATTACGACCGCAAACGAAAAGTTTGAGGCTCTAGGAGTACACAATACCCTTGACGAGCTCATGGAAGCCCAAAGAATTGCCCAACTGGAGAGAGACTCGCGTTCTCCGACGGGGCAACACATTCTCCAATCACTCGGAATTACATACAACACCCAATTCGGACCAAAACGGGACATTCCCACAGAGTTAAGTAAACACATACACGTCCCACTATTACCTAAGAACACTCACCCTCTGCACAACCAAGAGCGCAGGCAGGAAAGAGCCATATCCTTACAAAAACACTTTGCAAACTCTCAGGACGTGGCCTATGTAGACGCTGCGAGTATCGTAACCGAGACGCTATGAGAGCGGCTGTACTAGATCAGCAATATCAAATCATCGCTACAAGCTCAGTTACTACAACCTTGCTGGAGGTTGGCAAGTCGCAATCGCCTTGGCGCGCGTTTCCTCCGCAGCCAAATTCATAGCGACTCAAAGACAGCTATACGAAATTTCGCGAAAGGGCGCATTTCGCCTGAAGCCCTCAAAATTCTGGCCAGGGTACCGGAGACCCGGCGCAGATGGACGCAACTCGTTTGGGCCCCGGCGCACTCCGGTCTTCCGGGAAACGAAGCTTCTCACAGTGGGGCGCGAGAACTGGCCATATGCGGCCGCACGACAACATCTTGCGATGCGCAGTTCGAATCTTTCCGCCGTTCAGGCAGGGACCGGATGGTATCCTACAAGAAAATTCTAAAATTCTACCGCCAGGGCAGGAGGCATTACCCTGCCGCTTACAAAAATTTAGATAAAAAGCAATGAGTTACCTGGCGCCTTTTACAGACGCACACTTTCCTAAACCCAGTGACGTACAGTCACCTCTATCCTGGGCTATATACAGCAGATTGCAAATTATGCGCAGGTAGAGCCCATCTTCATCACATCACGTGGGCATGTCCCCTGATAAGGACGAGAAAACCCACTAGCTTATTTCCTCCCCTTCCCATCACTACTGTAGAGCAACGGGAGACTGCACTGCTCAGCTCAGACCTGGATTTCCAACTCCGGGTCGCCCAGATGGCCGAAGACGCCGCCAAAGCGCAAGGCCTGGCCACCGCCTGAGGAAGAAGAGGTCAGGCCCTCCCACTCCCCTCCTCCCTAAGCTCCATCTTGGACAAATTCAAGTTTATACTACTACTACCGTCCCATCGCTCTTTCCAGTTGCATTGGGAAACTAATGAAAAGGATGGTGTTGACGCGCCTTGCATGGTACTTGGAACACAATGAGGTCTATCCGAATGCAATGGCGGCCTTCCGGCGCCATTGCAAGTTGGAATAAGCTAGCGCAAGACTGGGGTAATTGGAGATCGCAGGGAGAGAGGCCTTCGTCCTGCAGTGGACATGAATATAGGCTGATGATGACGATGATAATTCAGCATCAAAAAAGCATCAAACGAATAATGGAGGCGATGTTTCTTGATGTAAAGGCGCGTATGATAATGTAGCACACCAAGCAATCCTCGATGCTTTGACCAATGTGGGCATTGGTGGCCGTGCCCTGCGCTCTTAATTACAGAGGATGGAATGACATCCCACCATTCAACCATGCCGAAAGGCTCTTCAACATAGCACTGTTCAGCCTTGTTCGATCATTGCCAAGGACGGTCCAGATATCCATTTATGCAGATAATATCTGCATCTGGGCATCCGGCCCGACATGTCTGCAGATACAAGCGAGACTGCAGAAGGTGGTGCCGCAAATGTCGTCTTACCTGCATACGAATAGCCTTGAACTATCCTCAGAAAAATGTCGATTAGTCGCATTTACACGCAAAACAATTACTCCATTTGTTATACGCATAAATGGACTACTAATTGCTTCGAAACAAAGCACTGTTTCCTTGGAGTCATCATTGACAGTGATTTGTCTTGGACGCCACATATCACAAATATGAAAAAGAGGTTGACTGCAATAGCCCATGTATTCAAGTTTGCCGGCGGAAAGTCTTGGGGTGCCTCTGTACAATCGATGCTACAGCTGTACCATGTATTATTTGTGGTCTTCCTTAAGATACAGCCTGCCCGTGCTGGGTAACACTAGTAAAACAAACTTTCGCACACTCCAGAGTATACAAGCCCAAGCTTATCGGACGTGCCTTGGCCTCCCTAAGTGCACATCCACAGCAGCCACAATCACCATAGCGCGTGAACACACTATAGCAACGTACATTGCGGTCGACGCTCTAAAAGTGCACATTCGACATGTCGCAAGCGTACCCTTTCCCCACCATGCTTGCCTGCAAACAACTAGGCCCCATACGAGTTTTAGCCGTCTCCTGACTACTCACAGAGCATCGCTGCCATCTAATTACGTCCCAGAAGTATGGCCTTCGTTGCCACTGATGGTCTCTACATTCACCATCAGTATGCCTTACCATTCCAGGCATCACGAAGAACGCACAAATGCTGTCAGCATCATCGAAGCAGGCAGCATTATTGCTACTGCATGATGTCCGCAGTGACCGCTTACATGTTTACACCGATGGATCGGCCATGCACTCCAGTTCACCAGCTGCAGTATTTATCCCAGTAAAATCTACAGTGAAAACATTCAGGACATCGCACCTGACATCAACGACGGCTGTCGAACTTACAGCTCTGCGTGCGGCAATTCAATGCATCAATCAGGAAACGCCTCAGAAATGGTCCATCTTCTGCGATTCCAAAGTCGCCCTCCAGAGTTTGTTGTCTGCATTACGCCGTGAACCCCACAAAATGAGCAAGCAGACGCAACTGCTTCATCTTCAGATACCAGTGCCGATTGCATCGCTATCCCTATGTCCAGAACAGACGCCGCGGGACAGCTCCGTACGCTTGCTCGCGACCTTACGATAGCCCAATGGAATTCAGCAGACTCTAAAAACAAGCGCCTTTGTTCCCTGGTTCTTGATCTGAAGCTCTGCCTTCCACATGGCTTACCATGACGGGAGGTAACTCTCATTTGTCGCCTATGGCTTGTAGTAGCTTTTACCAACGCGTACTCCTACCTTATCGGAAGAGCCACAAGTCCAGATTGTGAAGTTTTCTGGTGCAAAGAGACAATAGCGCACCTTCTGTGTGATTTTCGTCGTTTTAGGGCACAATAGAAGCCCTCCGCACCACGCTCGACCAGATTGACAGCCGTCCCCTTACGGAAGCCAGAATTCTTGGACCCTGGTCCCAGCCAACGTCTGCACGAACTGCTTTAAAAGTGCTAGTGTGCTTTTTAAAGGAAACAGAACTTATTGAAAAACTATAGGACGTGTTATCTGATGAGTTCCTAATTCTTTGTTTTTTTCTTCCTTTTTTTTTAATCTTTTTTTAGTCTTTTCTGCCCTACCCCATCCCCCTGTGCAGAGCAGCTAACCGGACACCTAATCTGGTTAACCTCTCGTGCCTTTCACCTCTTGTTTTCCTCCTCCTCCTCCTCCTAAAAGTTGATTCTTGAAAATATCCATGGTCTTTTTCGTTTCTATTCTTTGCATCCAATTCGCTGTCTGTTTCTCTCTTACTTTCTGATAACTCCTGGTTGTCTATCTACACTTTCAATTACCCTGTACTTGGCTGCCAACTTTCTTGACCTCTTCGTCCATTCGGTGTCCGTGCTTTTCAGGTACAGATACTTGTCAACTTTAGCCGCCCGTTTATTTTGATTCATGCTCCTGAGTCTTTCTTCAAAACTAATTTTGCTCTACGTTTCTTTGACTTCAAAAGAGGTCCAACCCAAGCCACCCTTCACTGCAGCATTTGTGGTTTTACCGTGGGATCCCAATGGAAACCTGCCTACTGATCTTTGTTTAACTTCCAACACCGACAAGATATCAGATTTTAAGCACAGAATGGGATTTGCGAACATTAGCGCTGGCACCATTACTCCGTGTCAGGTTTCACGCACCCCCTCATACTTATTGCGGCCCCAATAGTGTTCAATGTTTCATTACTGCTGCATTCCGCTTCCCCTTTATTTTCATATTATCTAGGTGGGTGCTTGAGTAAGTCTTTCTTTTGTTTATTTATACGCCGAGGTATGCATATTGCTTGTCTATGGGTATGACTTGCTGTTCAATTGACACCACGTAATTACTTGTCTCTTCATCAAACATAATAATTCTCGATTTCTCTGTGTCTGTAAATCTCCTGCATTGTCCGCTAGCAACACTATACACTATGTTGTCCGCATGCATCAGTCCAGGGACCTTCTGTTGCACCATTTGTCCATTACACATGTAGCTTAAATCAAACCCTAATTCACTGCTTGAAAGTCACCTTTATAGGTCCTTAACATAAAGCGCAAACAACAATGGAGACAGAGGACATCCTTGCTTCAGTCCTTTGAGAATTTCCACCACTTCATTACATTTTCGACATTCCCATACAACTTGTACTTGGTTGACAAATTTACAAATTGTAGCCGTGGAGTTCGCAAGGCGGATCCACTAGGAATTAATTCTTAGGATGACACCAGTTGCGAAATATTAATTCCCGAACTTTGCGGGGAAATGCATTGGCGTTCCAGTTAATTTTGTGCTTCAATGCATAAAGCGACGTTTTGTTAAGAACCTAACTGGAACGCCAATGCATTTCTCCGCTAAGTTCGGGAATTAATATCTCGAAACTGCTGTCACCCCGTGAATTCGTTCCAAGTGGATCCGCCTTGCGAACTCCACAGCTACAATTTGTAAAAAGCAATATGGGCCATCAGGTAATTCGTTAAAAACTGAATTAGTAAATTTTTGTTAATTATTCTATTATGCATTTCAATGTCTTGTGCAAGTAATGTCCGCCTTTTCGAGTAGACCAGCTCATGAACTAGAATTGTGCTATCTGCCACAGGCAACCTTTAAGAATTTTTGAAAGTGTTCGCTGAAACACCCTGTATATCTCGATCAGCAGTTCCACGAAATCGTCATCTATGCCATAACAATTTTCTGTCTACGTTGTCGTAGGATCCTCGTATATCTAGACATGTTATTCATAAAAGTATACTCTGAGCTACTGAAATCTCTATGCACTGAGTAATACAAACATATCCTTTAAGCGTCTGCCTGGTCTGAACCCATTGTGTAGTTCTCCCAGTAGAACATTTTTCTCCACCCACTCCCTTCGACATTCGTTTTAAGACTTGCATTGCCGTACTATAGATCACTGATATTACTGTAACCGGCCTGTACGAACTCGCCTTATTCTTATCAACCTTACCTTTGAATATGAGGTTCATCTTGCTATCATGCCATCTAACCCAAATTTCCTTCGTTCTAATCATTTGCTGGGTCGCATTAGCCAACAGTAGGTTTTTGATTACCTGTATTGGGATTTCATCGGGTCCTGCTACCGTGTTATTAGGGACATTTTCTTGTCCTTTTTGTACAAGAAAAGTTTTCTATGCTTAATTTTGATTTATCAGACTTCTCCGTTGTTGCTGGATCTGTTTGAGTATGACGCTTTCTTTCCTGTCGAAGTTATCCCTAGCAACCTCTGTGATGCACCGCACGTCTCCTTCGAAGATGTTACCGTTTTCATCACTTATAGCTGTTTGCGAATATTTAGTTGGAGCTCCGAGTGCTCTTACATAATTCCAGAATCTTTTTGGGGCACCTTTGTCTCTTTTGCGACGACCGTTATGCACCCAACGTTCACTTGCGCATTTACTTTTCTCTTGCACGAGCTCACTCGTAACACTTCTCTTTTCTCGGTATTTCTTCCATCTAAGGAACACCTCTTCTTCGTGTAATCCAAACGTTTTGGCTTCTCGATGATCCCTAGACGCCTGCTTACGCTCTTTTCTAGCTTGCCTTATTTCCTTGTTCCACCAATTACGTGGTTTCCGCTTTTCATCCAAAGTTTTTATTGCCAAGTCTGTCTCATCTCATGCTGCATAACGTCTACCAGTTGCTTATATATTCCCAGACTGTTGTAGAAAACGCCTTCATTTTCTTCTGTGTTTTTTTCTTTGCGATCTCTGTTATTTGCTCTTCATTCAGTTTTAGAAATTCTGGTGCTATTGGTTCGTGTTTTGCATTAGTATCTCTCCAAAACTTTAATGTTAAACCTCTGTGATAGCTACCCAGGCTACTCCTTCCATGTTCGCCTATTATCATTTGGTCTAGTTTTTCGTAGATCCTTTGAGACTAAGGCGTAAACTATACATTACCATCTGTTTCGCCAGCGGTTACCTGTCCATGACTTTCCCCCTGTTAACTACAATAAGGTCATGTTCATCACACAGATCCTGGGGCGCTATAACGTAAAATGATTCCAAACTGTTGATTCCAATTTCTGCAATCAGCCTCCACGATTGGTCAAAACATTTTCGGGCCGCTCCCAACTTCGCCTGTCTGTCACGCGACGTCACGAAAACCGCAATAGCTCCCCATCTGATATAACGTGTACACACTGATTATGCATGATTAAACCGCACAAAAGAAAAATAATCATTCCTGATTCGATGTCTTTTCCCCAGTAGCTCTCTGCTATTGGTCCAATGTTTTTTGGTTACGCCCACTTCGCCTGTCTGTCACGCGACGTCACAAAACTGCGAAAACTCACCACGTCAAAGTGACGTGTACGCGAAAAAAATGCATTAATATGCCGAACAAAACTGAGAATTTTTCTGAATAACCACAGACTGCCTCGTTCCGAAAGGAATCAAAGATGGCTGCCCACCGATCGCTCAGGCCCTCGCTACTCGCACCTGCCGGTGAGCATGTATTTATTTGCGCATGATAAACCGTTTTGCGTGGCAGTAAAACGTTATCGAGCCCTTTCGGCATGCATACGACATCGCTCTGCCAACTCTTCCTTGCTGAGGATCCGTTGTTTTAGCGCCATTCTTATCCTTCCGTTTCACGCCGCCGCGATTTTCGACCAGCCACCACTAGCTAAGTAAGGCGAAGCGGACCAATCGGAGAAGCCCGCACCACCCTCGTCATGCGGTTATCTATTTTCACTGTGCTGGCTCGGCCCCATTGAAACCCTCTCCACTAGAGCGTGCTCCTCGCATCTTGTCAGCCAATTAGATAAGAAAAACCGCCGAGTGTAGACAATGTTATTGGCTTTGAAAGCGAACAAAGGTGACATCCTATAAACGAGGGGAGTGTTTTGATTGGGTTGTTCAGACAACGCTGCAGGTTACCGCCCGATGCTTGCGTCGGTTTTTACGTAAATTTGACGTCAGGAGTTTGGAATCAAAACGGTTTGGAATCATTTTAGGTTATAGCGCCCCAGCACTAGAGAATCGTTGTAATCAGTATATGCGTCTAAATTCTCCATGTACGCATTCATATCTCATTCTATTACCACCTGTCCCGATTTCTAGAACTCATTAATATCGCTTCTAATGCAATCAGTCCTTCATTTTTATGTGTTATCACTACGTGCTCATAGGTAAGGTACTCCCAGCCACATCTTTTTGCCTTCCCATGTGCCGCCAGTCCATAAATGCTTCTTACATGTCTCTTTTACCCTTTGCCACATCAGACTTCGCCTAATTAGCATGCCTACACCTCTCCTTGACCCAGTCACCCATCGCATACTGCACCCTGTCACATACAAAATTCTCAATAACAAGCGGCTGCTATAAATGTCGCAGATGCGTTTCGGTCAAAGAGTACACCGTATACTAGCTTCGTCATTCAGCTGTGGTTGAATTTCCAGCCACTCTTCCTGCTTCCGACCATCCTGCATGTTTATGTAACAAATTTCACCGTCTCTGTCCTTATTCTTTTTGCGGATTTCCTTTAATCTTTCTGCTCTATTTCCATTCCTTGCTGGTGTATCACTACTAACGATGTCGCTAGTAGTACTTAATCTTCCTTCCTCATTGCCCGAAGCCCGCCTATAAAAGCTACTGGCCGTGCCACGCATTGATCTCCAACCGCTGTTGCTACACTATCGCTAATATGTATCCCGTCACGCACACAACCACCTTCTCGGCCTGTTCAGGGCACTTCTTGGTTGATGTCAATGGCCGTAAAATTCAGTGCCTTCGCTAGCGTCCAAATGGCCCCGTTTACTGGAAGCAGTGCACTTTCAACTACATACCCGTGACTTTCAACCTCTGGCCCCATGCACTCTGCGACGTGAACTTCCTTTGACACATTCCGCACCTCGGTTACCCATCTGGCTATTCGCTTCGCGATCCCTGTCCCCCGTCTATTCGCTCCACCCATTATTAGGACTAGGTGCATCTTTTCCAATTTGTCCCGGCCACACGTGTTGTTTGGCTTTCGCTATCCCTTCTCGAATCAGTTACCTCGGAAGCGCATTAATCTGGATTCGCTCGCCCGCACCTACGATCTCTATTACCACTGGTTCTACTTTACCACTATGCTTTAATCTCCAACAAAGACAACTTTACGCTTTTCCTCATCCTCGGCGCCTAAAGCTTCACATGAGGCTGCGATGCAATCCTCCTCCCCCCCCCCCCCCCCTGATCGGAATTCTTCATGCTTTCTATGTGCCGATGACATCAAGATTTTAAAGGAAATTCATACTGTTGATGATCGACTGTCGCGTCCTGCAGTCTGACCTTCCCTTATTTTTCTAAATGGTGCAAAGATAATAACCTCACCTCGAATACTGCTATTTCCAACGCCATTACTTTCACACGCAAATGAGCAAGCATTTCGCCGCCTACGAGCAGAAAAGAGAAGTACTGCATTATGACACTAACGCGCACCGACAGTGAACGCTTCGGTGGTCTCAGCACTACGACGCCTCGATGCCAGCATTCGAAGGGACGCTGGCATCAAGAAGCACTACCAACGCCAGGTGGCGTTCACCGTACTCAGCACAGCGGAGCGTGGCCTCCGCAATTAGCTCTGAAAATGTTTCTGAAGTTGATCGCGGAGGCTGCAATTACGACGCGCTGTACGCGCTGATTTGACTCGGTGACGATTCAGTTACGTGCTTTGTCTTGCGCGTTGTATTAGTGTGTCAGTTACGTGCTTCGTCTTTCGCGTTGTGCTAGCGTGTGCAGCGTAGTGCAGCTTCCATATGCACGACGGTTGCTCATGGTCATCGACGTTGGTAGTCGTGATGGAGGAGACGTGCCACCAGGCGTCAGCGTGGGTGCATCAACGCCTAAGGGCGCTTTAGCCACAAAACACCAATAGACATTATATATCGTTTCTTATTCTGTAAATTCTGTACCGTTTTGTAAGCTCTCTGAGATCAATGATCTAGGTGTACTTCTAGAAACACCCTAACACTTTTCAGCTCACACTAAACGCGTTTCAAGGCGGAGTATGCGCTCTCTTGGCTCTGTTTTGAGATTATCGAGTCAATTCCATCACCCTAAACCATTCCGCAAGTTGTACACAACCATCTGTCTTCCTCAACACGAATATGCGTCGGTCGTCTGAAATGGCATTTCTAGATCCAACATTGACATTATAGATCGGGTCCAGAAAAACTTTCTATGTATATATCACCACCGCTTTGCTCACTCGGATACTGGGCATTGTTCTAGGACTGTTGGATTATTGTTATTGTCCCTTACTTCGCTACTTACACAATCGCGCTGACCTTTCGTTTCTCTTCAATCGCCTTCACGGTAACCTCGCGTGTCCCGAACTCCTCAGCTGTATCGTGTTTCTTATTCCACGCAAGATCACCAGAGAACATAGACCTTTCCATGTCCCTGTCTGTCATCACGAACACTCAACCGTCCACAGAATACAGTCGTTATAACGCTTACTTTGGTGATCTTGATATCTTTCATGACTCGTTGTCATCATTCTTTTCCGAACTTTGCGTCGTTGCGTCATAGTTTCACGTATTAAACTGCCCTTCTCCCCTTTTTTTTATATTCCCCTTGCGCCTTGCTGCATGTAGGCTCATCTTTTCAATATTGTTATTTTATTCAGTGTTTTTTTTTTGTTATATTCCCCTGCTGTATCTTTTTTTCGGTATTGTAATGTATGCGCGTACCAGTAGTCAGACCTCAGACCTCATGATTGTTCCTGGGCACGGTAAATAATATATTGATTGATTGAGTAATTATTTTTACAGGTTCACAATTGAATCTAACAAAATTTATTGTGGTCCACAATTAACTTCTTAAGAATGGCGTGACGAGACAAGTGTAAACCGAGTTCCCGAAATTCACAAACTGAAGCGAACTGAAGGTAGAAGGTATATATTGCACAGGAAGAAAAGTTTCAAGGATCGTCCACAAAGAAAACAGGCAAGGGTAGAAACAGAACGTTATACCACGAACTGGTCTCACAAGTAACGCAGCATGGGCACCGTTAACTCGATTGTTCAAAAATTCTACTTAGCGCGTTGACCAACGCCGATGAAACTTCGCTTTCCCATAATGATAAGCTCGCTGTTTAGATAATGTGGGACATATGCAACAAGGCGCGTAGCAACAACAACTGAGGGCACATGGCCCTCTGCGACTATCCACGCAATGCTGCCGAACAGCACCTTACAGAATACAGGCACCGTACTGTGTCCAGATTTCACGTGATTACAAATGTGTCCTATATCTCTGTGCAGACAGCTGTCATCGGCATTATTCTCTAGACAGGCATCACACATCGACTTCATGCTCGTGACATCGCTACGTAGACGTGTCACACTGCCCCTCAGCCCGATTTGGTGTTTGCATTTCGAAGTAGCTTCTGAACGGTTTAGTGCACAAAAATTATATATATATATATAGAAAAATCAGAAGCACAACTTCGCGGTTATCTTAGGTTTATATATAGTTATATATATATATATATATATATATATATATATACACGAGGCTAGGTTGTGACCCTTGCTGTGCATAAAAATTCCTAATTTATTCGTTGCGTAGGATCCAAGTGGATTTATAGGTGAAACTTTATAATTACATGCAATGAAACTGACGGCCATGTGCACATTTAAATGAAAGGCTTCGCATCAAATAATTTCGGACATGTGCGATGGATCTACATATATTTTGTTGTTCGTGGAGTATCCTTGATACGTCTTTTCTTCCACCAGTGGTTCCACGACAGAAAAAAAAGAAAAACGGGGCAACAGATTGCCAACCCTAAAGCTGCCTGCAATACTCTTTGAATTCACTTTCAACAAGTCTTAAATTGCGTTTCAGAATTAGGAACGATAAGTTGTCTTTTAAAGGTAGTAACGTGAACTTCAGTGGCATGCTGTGCTGAACTGGAAAGCTGTAGTGCATTTGTCTAAAAGTTGACACGCCCACTTATAGCGAGCAGAAGAAAAAAGCGCTTTACAGCAAAAATCAACCGTAGGACTGTTACAGCGAAGCTAGTCGAGCGAAACTTCTTAACTTCGAAAGCAGCAGCTTGGTTTGTGCTCACCTTGTCTGCTGGAAAGCGGAACTTGGCCCGGCTGTCCGTCCACCTGGTGTTCGCATCACGCGAACGCGGCAACGGCCAAGAAACACAGACGCAGCAGTTTCGCTAAAGCGACATGCTTCCTGACACAGAGCTGCAAAGACAACCCACTTATTTAAATATAAAATACGGTTCATTGAAACCTAACGGCAAGTTTGGTGCAGTTCTCAAAATGAAATCGAGTTATACTTCCACTTGAAAGCACATGAAAATAAACGCGGTCTATACTTGTACTTGAAAGCACACGCCCATGCGAATTGTCGTCAAGCACACGCAAAATTCAACTACTTCTCAGTGTAAACATTTACCGCCCAATTTTGTCCCGCAGAACACGCAGGGCTGAGTTAAGACTAAATTAAATAGCAGCAGCCGGCATTTATGAAGGATGAAATTGGTGAAGTGCTTCGCGCAGCCTTGCACCATGCTGAATTCACTGCTCTGTGGTTGCTAAACTACTACAATCGCGTTCGCAGTTTAATAATTACAGTACGGACACAGAAGACACAAGCTCGAGACAAAATAGAAACTGTACTTTAACGGCAAAATGTGTGCCATTTCTGATCACGAAGGACGTAGCCCAGTCAATTCAGCGCCACATTTAAATTATACGCATAGGAGATACCCACGATGACGTCACGATCGCATTCGCCAATCACAGCCCGTGATCCCCTCCGCGCCATCCCCTGCTACCGCTGCTAGTTTTACTCAAAGCTACTTAGGATGTTCTGTGGCCTGTTAGTGATTTTTTGTATTCAGGGACTGAATAGCTATAACAGCTGGCTTAAAGTTCACCTTTCTTATTGGTGCCTCAGCATCCCTTTAAATAACTCGGTGAAGAACCGGGCCTGCGTCACGACCACGGTGTAAGATTGGGCTATCTGCCACAGGCAACCTTCACGAATTTTTGAAAGTGTTCGCTGAAACACCCTGTATACTCTTTAGGTGGGGACACGTCTCGGTTTGCTTGCGAAGCGAGATCGACCAGATAAAGTATACAAAGGCGCGTGCCGATCGGCCAGGTGCCGGAAGCGGAAACCTATCGGCGGTACGATGCAACGTCAAGAAAGAAAAGGTTTTATCTAGTGTTGCTATAGCAACCGGCGCTTGGCGGGAAATCTGAATTCAATGAGGGGCGCTCTTACTGCTACGGATTACTCGTCTCTCTGCTTATTTATGGGAAACATGCTGGTATTAGAAGCTGCTTCTCGCGCTTCCTGCCAACTTACTATTTGTTCGCGTGTAACAGACACGTGCTTGATTCGAAGCTTTTTCAAGTTTCCTGTTTTGTGGCTACATTTCTTAAGAAGTTTGGTTTACGCGCGCTCGCTGACGGTACTCGGTGCTCTCGCATCGGCGATCTCGCTGCGGGGTCTCCGAGCGCACTAACAGGGAGGGGGACACGCCTGCTTTTGATTGGCAGCAAATCAGAACTTTGAACGAGAGCGGGTGACTGTTCGTAAACGAGAATCATTGCTCCTCTGTTGCGAAGCAACCACTTACGTCACCGGGACCAATTGTTGCGCGTACATACATCAATTAGGTACCGTTTCGTGTTGTCCCGAATTACATTTTTGTGGTCCAAATGGTTAATACATGGTGGAAAGTTCAGCACTGTGGGTAGAACAGTGGGGTGAACAACGTGCTATGCAAGGCGGTCCGGCAAAGGATGTACGGGAGAAGACGAAAAAACGCATGGAATTGCATTTGCCGAAAGAACGCTTCTTTTTGGCACGTCAAGCAGGAGCTCTCCTCCTAGCTCTGAGAAGTATCTTTTCTTCAAAATCACATCGTCTTTGAAATGTTTGCTGCAAACTGCATCCTTTGCGCTGAGAGTACGGTCCTTCCTAGGAATCGCTTGAGCCCAGGCTTTGACGCGTTATGGATCAGAAGGAACATCGAACAAAATTGATTTTTCTTTGCAGGTCTGGTAACCTGACTTGCAACCGCTAACGAAGCATTTCCTGCCCATCGTCGTTTGCTGCGTAGTCCTGTTGTTTCGTCAGATTTCGCACATGGCTGCTCACCACTTAAGTTCACTTTGCAGACGGCAATGTTCCCAAATATGTTGATTTCCTGGTCAGCGAACGCGGCTCAGCACGCAACCAACTAACAATGTGACGGAAGGCGAGCGAAGAACAGCTACAAAGATTTCAACAGCACAAAATCCGAGGGCCTCTAAGCATTTTTTAAGCCGGATTCACACGACCGGTTAGACCACTTAATCAGAGACATGGCTGATCTTCAACAAATCATGCCGCGAGCATTTCGTCAGCGGCTTCCTTTTGTGCGACGTGATTCGGCTGCACTGAGCCACGTCACGCTCGTCCGAAGACTTAAACCGGCGATCCGTCCCATGCTGTGAATCGTGCCTTACGAGTTTGAACGCCGCTTGGCGCGTTTTGATTTGGCGTCGTCACGGTGGGCCTTGCCGAGGCGCATTTAGAGCGATGGCAAAAGTTTGCGTGGACAAGAAACGCGCGGATAACACAAGCAACCAGAGATCGCGCCGCCGTATCTGCTCCGTCGAGGCGATGCCCTCGCGCCCTTCACCACGTTGACCTACTTTCGCGCGTTGCGCAACCATTTCGGATTTCCCGCGAATCGCCGGTTTCTAGACCAACGGTAGATAAAACCTTTTCAGTCTTGAAGTTCCCTCGTACCGCCGATACGTATCCGCTGCCGGCACCGGGCTGATTGACGCGCGCTGTGTCGCGCCTCGCGCGTGTCCCCACCTAAAGAGTATATATCTTACACCGTGGTCACGACTAGTCGGTCACATGGACTACGGGTACACGCTGAAGTGCTTATGGGCAAAAAGCACGCCTCATGCTTCTTATCATGCAAGGACGGCTTGTTGTATCGCGGGTGGTTTCTTTCCTTGTGCGTTTTGTGCGCGTACGAAGAGCCGGATCTTCATGCCAGCGAGTTGGTGCGCAATTTTATGGCTAAATCGCACGAAAAAAAAAAAAAAAAAAGAGCAGTGGGATTGGCTTTTTCCGTTTCCCAGGATACCACAAACGTGGGTGCTGGCAATGCGCCGCGACAAATGGCAGCCGCCAGAAACCGACAGAATCTGAGGAGTTGTGCGTTTTTCTTTTCTCAAAAATTCGAACTAAGCGGCTACTACTTTGGCAGTGTCGTGCTCCTTTCATGCTGGATGATCTTAATTTAGAGCGCGAACACAGAGGCAACCATGTGGACAAATGCGGCCCCTTTCGCGTTTACGTAACATATAAAAAAAATAAAAACAGCACATGACACGTAAGCACCTTCATACATAATATATTGTATTACAGCAGTGTGAACGTTGTGAACAACAGTTTGTTCAGAATTTTTGGTACCTACCAAGTTAACGAAACGACCAAGACCGTAGGCGGCTAAATAGATTGAAATATATTCTCACAGTGGCAAATGTAAATGCGAAGTTATTCTTGGCGAACAAGTTAAGTTGGTTTGCCAGTGTTTTTATTAGCTAACAAACCTTATGTGGATTCAAAATTGGCATTGACCGAAACTGTGCATTGTATTGGCAGGCCCTGTCCGGTCATTTGAACATATTTGTTCAATCGAACACGGGGATGTCAAATGGACGTTTGAAGCACTCCCGTGAGTGCCACGGTGCCATAACGGCATTAAGGTTGCGACAGCATTTATGATAGTGTGCTTGTAGCTGACTACTTTTTACGCAGTATTATTCGCGGCAAATCGTGGTACCCACAACCGAAGCGTAGAAATGGCTGGCATCAAGAGCCACAGGAGCTCTAGTTGTGCATGGCCCCAATTACGGAATCGCATAGAGAAGTTCTGCCCTCGCTAAATCTCAACCAATATCTTTGCCACTGCTTCGGCAGAGAGGCCTAATGCACGCGCGTTGCACTGCCTTGGAGCAAACATTGGAAGTAGCTAATCAAGCCTACTATTTGATTTCCCCTGCTTCCGATCAGAGCGTCTAATGTAAAGCGTTGCGCAACCGACTCTGCGCTTTAGCTAGAGAGATATGCACGTCAGGCTTACGCAGCCCGGCAATATGTTGCGCCAGAACTCGGCAAGAAACGCACAAAACGAAGCCTTCTTCGGGATTCGTCCGCAACAATTAAGGCATTGCTTATTCTCTCCAGCGTATCAAGGCTTTAAGCAACTAGCATTTCACTGAGCTCCCACAAAAATGAATATTTTGCACCCTTTTGGGAAGAAAAATTTCAGTTCGGCTCACCTTGCTTGCAGACGTGGCTTCCGCAGGCAGTTCTCGATGCTGTTCTGTCCATTCTCGGAGGGACTGCGCATGCTCGGCTTCTGCCAAGGCGACCGAGCCGAGTAGCCCGGCGTATCTACGGTCTCATCTCTCTGTTCTGTCCTTTCATCCCGCGCGTGCTACGTTTGCGCTATCGCCTTCAACAGTAGCAAATTCGTCGACACGTTCATATGCTCAAGCTCGGTAATCGCAGAACGCAGCTTCGCGAAGCCTTGTATAACTCTCGCAATCTCGCGTCTAATATCTGACGGTTCCTATCGCCCGGCGCAGCGTATTCATGAAGCGAGAATTAGATCCTGGCAAAAATATCGTTTCCAACATACGTACACCCGTGATAAAAAGTATACGCTCGCCACACGCTCGCCGAAAAAAGCTAAACTTATTCGTGATTCAGACCCGCCTACTGAAATTGACGAGTGCACTGGAAAACTTGGAAAGCCAAGTTTCGACTGAAGCCTTTCATTTCAAGCTACATCAATTTCGGGAAAAGAAAATTAGCTTTATCGATGAATACTTTGTCACATATTTTGCTCAAGAGAGTGTATATGCCACACTTCGTAGCATTACAAACTATTGCGAGTAAAACGAACAGTGCACTCGAAGCTGCGGGTGCAATGCACACGATTTTTATGGTATGATGCAGGACACGTTTTCCATTAATGAACAGTCAGATAAAATGTATGTGATCATTTGCGAAGGAAAACGCACCAAGGGGGTAATTATCTGCCATCATTTCGCCTGCAGCGCTTGATAGAATGTGTAGGAAAGGGTTCGAGACGCTTCCCAGTGGTAATACATTTCGATGGCTCTGTACACGTGCTTAATTTTCCTATTTTTTCCTTACGTATTACGCAGGTCTTTGTCGAACTCCGATGATTGCGCTCGTGACAATGGAATTCCTGGACACCATGCCTTGTGCAAGTCCACGTTTGACTACCGGGACTACCCAAACTCCTTTCCTACCAAACCTGTTGTGTGCAGACAGCTGTCCCGCTCTTCGAAACTAGCAGAACCCGACACTTTACTGCTGGGCGACCTAGTTCTCGAGTTAGTCCCGGGTCAACCTGACAACCGTGTACTGGTGGTCTTCTCGGTCCAAACGAGCCGAGACCACCAATCTGCCGCGTGGATCGCCGTCAACACGTCCTTTGTCGAGCATCTCCGTGACAGAGATTATGCCGCCATCCTGCTACACCGTCAACGGTGCGAGCTCCGAGCACGTGACAGATATGGCCTAGTGGTACAGGTACCGAGGAGCGCGGCAGCTGACTGCTTACAGCGCAACCACCAGAAGAGCACACTCAAGGGGCCTTCAAGGAGCCTTCATGTAGGGGAGTGTTCGTGCCCTAGTACGACATCGATATGCTCGTCGCTGTCTCGGACGCCACGGCAACGTCCCAGTATGTGGCTTCCTGGGCGCCGACGAGAGGCTGGTGGTCGGGCCTCGGGGTTCTCGCGCCAAGTGCTGCTCGCGGGATCCGGTTCTACTGCGGATATGCGCAAACTCCTGGATGGTGTCTGTGGAACGTGGCGATAGCAACGAGCTCTTTTCAATTGACGGCTCTACTTGCGAAGAATCTTATCACCATCGAGAACATCTGAGCTAGCGAGCGGTCCCCGCACCGATCGCCTACGACAATTTATCGGCACTCTGGCAATGGGACGATGCGGGAGGCGGTCCCGTTTCGCGCAGACGACGGCTTGCTAGACAGCTCGACGGCCATGGGCAAAAGTGCTAATCTTCGGCTCTAGTCTGGACATTCCGCCATTTTCTTCGAGGCGTGACGTAGACGCGACGCTTACAAAATGGCGCTGATGGCCCCGATTTGCTTTCGTAATGTGACGCAAATTTGACGTTTCGCCTAGGAAACTAAGGTAGGCATTGAACCTAGAGTTCTTGAGAAAGCAAAACTGTTTTCCTCCCCAGTAAAAATAAAGCAGCTAGCTCAAAGCGTACGATTATTCCATCAAAATCGCTTCTCGCTTCGGTCGTCTGCATGGGCACAAGCTGTCGTCTGCTTCCTTAGCTGGGATGCGTGTCCTCGGGAAATAGAATGAGTCATCTTATATTGGCACCCACGCGCTTGCTTTCTACCTTGAGAAAACATACGCGACCTACCAGCGGTGATGAGCACACGCTCTAGGCCGCGTTATCGCTATCTCGTGAAACGCAAGTGACTCAGCCCGACTCGTCTGGCTGAGAAGCGGCCGAATATCATCGATAGCGCTGCGCGCGCCACAGGTATCCGCTTGCGCGACGCAAGCGCCGGCGCTGCCATCACTTGTTCACTTCGTTGCTTAGTCGCACCGCAAGAGGAAACTTCAAGGCGCCGCCTTGCGTACATACATTTCTTTTCATAAATTAAAAAGCCGCCGTTGTCATAGCCTCTGATGACTCGAAAATTAATTAATCTTGATTACGATACAAACGCAGCAGTGAAAAGGGGGCAAGAAGTCGCAGAAAGCTTGCTATGTTTAACCAATATTATTTCAAATAAACTTCTTTTTTTAATATAAATGACGGTCCAAAACAAAAATGCCAACACGTCCTGAGAGCGATGCAAATCGCCGCACGCGTTGTGAACAAATATTTTCATGGCTCCAAATGACAGGACGGGTACCTCAGGACGTTCATTAAAGTTTTACATCCATCCATCCCAAATGACAGGGAAAATGCGGCGATACTTATGCCTCTCGACCACCATTGCATATGGCCGCTCATTACCATAATTCATGCGGCACGTCGCACCACAAATTATGGCGGAAAATATCTGCAATGGCGGCTCAGCGCAACATCGCGCAACGTCAAATTGACGTTTACGAAACAGCTCTTCCTGTGACGCACCTCACGACATATTCCTTCAGCCAATCAGCAAGCTGACATGGTTGCTCCCTTGGACCGCTACCACATTTTTGCGAAATTGCAGATGCACTGCACGGGATTCTGGACACTACCGTCCAGTTTTTAAAGCACTAAAGTCGCAATATAGATGCCAAGGACCAGAAAAAAAAGTATTAGTCGATAAAATTTGCAGCTCCACGTCACGTATCGTCATCTTGATGAAAACGCGAAATTGCGTTTTGCAAAATTTCCGTTTCCCAGCACAAATTTTACACCACGTCACCTCTCGACAGCCAATCAGATAGCCTAGATGGCGGATAATGGCGGCCGTGCAGCCGCCATGCCTGTCGAGAATAGGGGCTCTTCTTCCAGCATCCATTGTTACCTTTTGTTCAATCGTAGACATCAGATCTTTTGACCGCGAATCACCGTCACCAAACGCAAATGAAAAGAATAAAACAGGTGTGTCACACGCAACCACTACAACACGAGTTGAAACGAAAGACGTTGCCGTAACAGCAAGCGCTCGACTTAGCGCGAAAACGATGCAGATTAAGATTCGGGCGGGAATATTTTGGAACGGCGCTAACGCACCACCCAGGCATATTGAATAACAATAAGCATGCCAAACAAATTATTTCGGCTACGCAAGTTTGCCTGTTCACGTTCGTGAACGCCAACAATGCACGAATGGTGGGCCACTGGAAGAGCAAGCAGCGTATTCTATATCGGCGACACTAGTTGAAGCCCTAAAGTTTCGGTATGCGTACTACACCAGCTGTGATATGCCTGTCATCAGTATTTAACTCTCCTTAACGTTTAAAAATTAAATTCAGGGGTTTTACGCGCCAAACCCACGATCTGATTATGAGGCACGCCAAATTGGGGGATATCGGAATAATTCGGACCACCTGAGATTCCTTAACGTGCACCTAAATCTAAGAACACGGGTGTTTTCGCATTTCGCCCCCTATCGAATCTCCTTAATGTCCTTGGACAGGGCCACTAACTGTCCCGAACGCATTCCACGGACCATATATGACTTCAATATAATTAGTTATTAAATTGTGCGAGTATCACTATATCGCATGCGTCCGGATGACGGAGAGAAACACGAAAATGCGAGAAATAGTCATTCACAGTCTGGAAAAAGCAAGCATTATTTTATCTGCGAAATTACACGTATCAACGTTTAATTTGACACCATGGCAAGCTCACAGCATATACCCTTCGAGCGCGTAGCGCAAACGTGGCATGCCCAGACAAAGGGCATTTCGGAGTAACAATTCTCAGAAATAAGGCTCTTTTATGTTGTACTCACTTTTTTTTTTTTTTGGCGAAACGCAGGAATCGATGAAGCAGGATCCGCTTTCCGGGTCAAAGAAGAGACGCTGCGTACTCCGAGGGTCAACAAGAGTCGTTGGTTAACGCATTGAAAAAACACAAAACGGAGAGCCTGCTCTGCGTGCGTTCTGAATTGCCCGAGCAAACGGCGCCGCTTCCCGCCGTGAAAGATGTGAAAGGGGAAACGGGAAAGATTTCAAGGGCAGGTTGGGAGAGGTAACGGGCGAGCGAGGGTGAGCTAACGCAACCAAACAAAATAGATTCAGTATACGCGGCTCTGAAAGATACGGCTAATTATCGAATGTGATTTTTAAAAATTTTTTGCGAAGCCCTCGTAAACGTTGTTATAAGATCACGTGGACTGCAAACTTATTTGCACAGCAAATTTGCCAGCTTTAAGTGCTCCAATCTAGGTAGCCGCTTGCATAATACCCCCTTCCCCTCACGCCGTTCATCGGCTGTGTATGGCTGTACTGAGCTGCTGACCAACCGTGCTCAGTCCATGGTAACTCCAATATTGGTCTTGATGCATAGTTACCAGTTGTTTAAGTTCGCGTTTCTATTTATTGTGAAAAATATTCCCAAGTAAATATACAGAGCAAGTTTGTTCAAAACATTTCAAGTACGTCGCAAATAAAGTTTGCGGTATTAAAATTTCTGGAAGCACTCTATATTATGTGGTGCTCTTCTAAAATCAACGCGCTCTTGTAGCAAATAATTGGGCAAAATGAACACGTCTAGATGAAACGCATGATATGCTGCTCTCCCCCTAAAGTGCACATGAATACATAGAACGCCAGTTTTCGCTGTAGCTTTTGAGCGTTTACATAGGTATTTAATTTGAAAGAGCGATGGAATGAACGATTCGTCTCGCAAATTCGGAGTACACGACGGTGAAAAGCGTAATCATCACCATCATCAGCCTACATTTATGTCCCTGCGATCTCCAATTACGCGTCTTGCGCTAGCTGATTCCAACTTGCACCTCTACGTATACATAATCCAGAGTTCGGCGGAAACCCGTCTGGCGAGTAATGAGCACAGTTAAATAAAACAAACACTCGCCAATGGAAAGACATGTATTGGAAAATACATAACGGATACCCGCCTCAAATGCTCAGAGAGCAGGAACGTCGTGCGTCAGCGCCCAACCGCCAAGCGGTTACAAAGAAGTGTAAACGCGCAGCCATTTCGTATGCGCGCGGGGTAAGCGAGACTTCGCAAGAGTTTTCAATGAGTACGACGTTTGGGCTGCGCACGTCCTGTCAAGCATGTTACGTGGTCAAATGATGCGCGTAAAAGACCCCTTGGAACGATCGAGGTACCGCGGTGTTGTGTATAAAATATCGTGCAGAGATACCCATACGATACAATTAGGATGCAGCATATGTCGGCGAGACGGGTAACTTTAAAAAAAAAACGCATAAAACAGCATCAGTACAATGTCTCCAAGGGCAACTCACCTTTAAACGCTTTATCAGAACACCACGTGAACACAGGTCACTGCATAGACTGGAAATCGGCATCCATTATCGCCACAAAGAAGAAACTGCCAGCAAGACTAATGCTTGAATCGCTGCACATTCATACGACGCAACATGCGACAAACAGGACCACATGGGGATCTGCCAGGAATTTACACACGCACACTACGCCATCTATCCCATACGTAAACAGGAGCCACCGCGTTTGCTTTCATTGTGAGCAAGGGTCCCGTACCGGACCCGAAACGTGAAGTTTTATTTCGCTATACATGTCTTTCCATTGGCGAGTGTTCGTTTTATTTCACTATACATATACATAAGTGCATACATATAAGCCTAAGTTAATAGCAGGCCTAGCGATCGCCCTAGCGGTCATTCCAACGGTTGGCCATCATACGCGGACCGCTGACCGGTGCGCACAGCCATCTCCTCTCTGAGCGCGTCCAGGAGTTCCCGGCGTTCTTCGGGCGTGGCCTCTTCGAGCAGGATCCTCGCCGAACGTCCCAGCGAGTTCACCAGCATCGCGTCCGGGTCCATTCTCCGAGACACGACCTGCACCCGTCGGTTGTTGAAGATGTCCCTGGGCGGGCACTGGTGCTTCGTGGTCTTCGTGTAGTGGTCGCCGGCCAGCGGCATTCCGGCCGGGTGGCCCATGTGCCCGCAAGTGCGGCCGTCTTCGCAGCTGGGTGCGCACTTTCCGGTCACGAAGTCCTTGTAGTTCTCGCACGAGCGCGTCGGGAAGTCGCACTTGCGCACCGACTCGGCGTAGAACTCGGTCGCCTTCGAGTGCGAGCAGGCTGCAAATAAAAACACGCTATAACTGTAAAGCTACTCTTGAGGCTGCTTAAAGAGTCACATAAGCACGCTCTTAACCTCTTTACACTTAAGCTCCAGTTATAAAAAAAAAGTTTTTTTTTTCCACTCAGATCGAACAGCGTTGCATATAAGATCACGAAGTATATAGAACGGCATTCGATAAATTTGTAACTTTTCAACATAAATATGTGGAACTATGCTCCAGTGAAATAGTCACCGTTATCCGGGGCAGTGTTACACTTATGTGCACCTACTACCTTCCACATATCTAACTGGAGCCATGCTTAAATAAAAGTTGAGCTGTATTAGGAAATTGCCCTTCTACAATGCCAAAAAAGCCACCCTTAAGAAGAAGCTTCAGCTCGGGCCCAAGTCCGTTGCCGCCTATTCAAATGCATGTAAAACGCAGGAATGATTTTATGAGATAACCACTGGGCCGATTTTAATAAAATTTGTTGCATTTGAGAAACTCATTTTGTTAATTTATTGATACCTCAAATGCCCCTTGTATGTGGGCCTTTGAGGGGTGGGTTACATTTGTACGAGGTCTTCGATGAATGACTTGAAGTGGCAGGGATCGGAGTGGTGCGCAGCGTCGGCACCTGGGCAGATGATTCCAGTCGTTCGCTGTTCGAATGAAAAATGAGTTGAGATGCGCAGTAGTGCGCGCAGGCGCACTACTATATATACACTACTGGTACTACTGTGTACAACTACTGGCATACAACTTCAGAATGACTGACTGCAGTTGAGGAGCGAAAAGCGTTGAGCAGGTATGATAATAGAGTGAGCAAGAGACGAATGATAAAACTTGTGGTAGAGGGACAGGCGCGCTATGTTTCTGCGTGACACAAGACTGGGAAGATTAGCCATATGTTTTATATCAGTGACGCTAGAATAGTATGAATAATCTGAGAAGACAAATCTCATAGCACGGCTTTGAATTCCGCATTGCAACGTTACCTGTCCATGACACTTATTCTCCCTGTTAACTACTATAAGGTTCTGTTCATCACACAGATCCAGCACTAGAGAACCGTTGTAATCAGTATATCCGTCTAAATCGTCCATGCGCGCGTTCATATCTCCCACTAATATCACCTGGCCCGGTTTATTAAACTCATTATTATCGCTTCTAATGCAATCAACCAATTACTTATTTTTTCTCAGCTATCACTACCTGTCCATAGATAAACGACTCCCAGCCACGTCTTTTTTGCCTTGCCATGTGCCGCTAATCCATAAATGCTCCTTACACGTCTCTTTTACCCCTTGCGACTTCATACTTCGCCTAAATAGTGCGCCTACGCCTTTCCTTGACCCGGTCATCTCGTTGTACCCTTCTCATACAAAATTGTCAATAACAGGCGGCTGCTTCAAATCTCGTAGATGCGTTTCGCTCAAGGCGTACACGTTAATCGCTTCATCATTCAGCTGCGTTTGAAATTCCAGTCATTTTTCCTGCTTGCGACCATCCTGCATGTTAATGTAGCAAATTTTACCTTCTCTATTCTTATCTTTTGCGCGTCTTTTCCTAACTCCTGGTCGTCTAAAACGCCTGCTGACGCAGACGCCCCTGTGGGGAAAACATCGAAACATGTCCCGCTCCCACGTGACCACCTTCTGTGTCATGACGTCATACACTACTGGTAAACGAAAACGAGAGACTCTATGGCAGGAGAAAATTAGTTAAATTAATCTGACGCTTGCAAGTATTTTTCTACGGTTTCGAAGGCCAGGACCTTCATCTAGCGAAAATATATGCAGATCCTAAAGGTCACGCCGACGCCGATGATGACGGTGGATAGCTCATGTCTGTTATCGCACGAATCTAGGGAACCGAGCTCTCGTTAGTGCAGCTGATGCGACTTCAACTAAGCGCGCGTAACTTTTTCAGGACTTCTCAACATTTCGCATTGACAGACTCACTACGGCCGTCGGGAAAGCTTGGACACTCACAGCTGAATCTCCAGCAGCCCGGTTGTTCCTTGCCGCCGTTCGGGTTGAAGTCCACGTGACCGCAACTGGCACGCATTCCCAGCCGGCCCTGGACCACGTCCGTCCACCCGCTGCCGATGCTCGTGTGCAGCACATCCACGAAGGCGGCGTCGTCTTTTGTCAGGTGGATGCCGCGCGACTCGAATAGCGGTCCTGCGGGGTCCAGGCCTGCGCATGCATCGTGAGCGCGCTCTTTGAAGGGACACCAAAGAAAACAGGTTTACACTGATAAAGCATTCTTTCAAAGTAATTTTCATTTACCACGCGTTAATAGCTTAACAGGTTGATTATAAGAAGTGAAAACCAAGATCAAACTTTTCCAGCACCGGTGCTCAAGACCGACTCACTGATATAAAGGTAATTTTTACCTTAAAATTCATAACGTCACTCTGAACAGGCCCTAAGATTTTGGCGCAATATTCAAAAAATGAGATTGACCATTTTCTCTGTTAATAATCAACCTGTTGCCGCGAAGGTGATGTAAGAGCGAAGAAATTTATTTAAATTAATCTGACGCTTGCAAGTATTTTTCTACAGTTTCGAAGGCCAGGACCTTCATCTAAACTGATTCAGTGTTTCTCTTTAGTGTTCCTTTAAAAGGGCCCCTGATCAGGTTCGATTGCAAATTTTAGTTTACAGTGGAAGTTCTGAAACGCCGTCTAGAGATCGTTATACTGAAATAAGTTTTCTAGTTGGTTTATTGAATCGGGTATTGAATGCCCTTTTACCGTACCACCAAGAGGCGAACGCAACTGCCAACAGACACACTCACTTCCTTTTTCCCGAGTAGCGTACACAAGCTCCTTCTCCCATATACCGGAAACGGGGTGGGGTGGGGGTGACGAGCACCGCCTCCTTTTTGCTGCGCGGCGAATTTTTAGTAGGGGTGTTGCGCGTTCTGCATCGGATGATTCACCGAAGTCACTTGCATTGGGGAGTGACGTTGCTACCACTGCGTTTTACGTCAGCAGGGCGTTCGTGGCTGTTACCTTGACCCTCTGGCTCACGCGGTGTTTAAGCTTGCAATTTTTAGCAGTTCTCATCGACCATTTCAGCCAATTTTCAGACACGCCCGTGCCTCACCGGTGATGCGTCCAACGAGCCGTCCCGTGAGCTGCTTGACGTCCTTGCCGAAAACTCCTCCCGTCTGGCCGCCCAGGCTGTGCCCGATGTAGTGGATGCGCTCCGGCCCCACCGAGCCCGCGTCTGCCAGCGTCTTGACCAGCAGCGCCAACGACCGGGCCACGATGCGCGTGTTGGCCGCCGCCGTGCTGTAGCCCAGAACCGAGCCGCAACCTTTGCTCCAGTCAACCAGAACCACGGACGCGTTTTCCTGCGAGCGCCACCACGGGGATGTGAATGCTTCGATGAGCTTATCGAATGCTCATCGCTTATCGCTCAAGTTTATCGAATGCTCATGTGCTCATCGAATGCTTCGATGAGCACATGAGCGTGGACATAGCGGTCTGCGCCGCTTCTTTAATAGCTTCCTGCAGTCCAGATAAAAGACCTTTCTGACAAGCGTCCTCCAGGTGGTTTTTAAACACAGTCCAATCAATTCTTCGTAGTGTGCTTGGCGGGTGAGTGTTAGACATGCCGTCAATCTTGAGGTAGGTGGGGATGTGATCGCTGTCATGTGTCTCAATGTCCAAAAACCACTTAACGCGCGTGGCAAAGCGGCGTGATACAAAGGTCAAGTCCAGGCAGCTGCTGTACACTGTGCCCCGTAGAAACGTAGGACTAGCGTCATTGAGCAGCAAGATGTCATGATTGGAGGGAAACGAAGCGAGTCTTCGTCCGATTGCGTTGACTTTTGAGCTTCCCCAAATGGTGTGATGGGCGTTAAAGTCCCCGGTGATAATCCAAGGACCAGGAGACGCTTTTATTATGTCTTCTAGTCTTTTGGTGTCAAACCGGCTTGCTGTCAAAGTGGGTGCTGTGGCAATGGGGGCCGTCCCAGCACAGCGCATTTCAAGAACTTAAGAGCGCCTTAGGCACGTAAAGCGTCTTGTCCACTATGACCCACGAAAACCCCTTCGACTGGAATGCGATGCGTCATCCGTCGGTTTGGGCGCAGTGCTGTACCATGGCATCAGGGCAAAGATTATCCGATAGCCTTTCGCTCTAGAACTTCGACACCGGCGGAGCGCAGTTACTCGCAACTAGAAAAGTAAGCGCTCGCCCTAGCTTTCGGTGTGACAAGGTTCACAGACTATTTTTTTCGGCGATACATCTTGTTTGATAGCAATCATCAGAAGTTGACCGGGCTGTTCCATCCCGAAACACCAATCCCACAGATATCGGCAGCCAGGATACAGCGTTGGGCGCTCCTTTTATCAGCGTATCAGTATGAGATAGAATTCCAGAAAGGACCATTGAACGCGAATGCCGACGCTTTGAACTGTTTGCCGCTGCCGGAGCAAGGGCACCCTGGTGAGGATGATCCCGTCGAACATGTGCTACATAAGCAAGCTTTGATAGATTTTAAAGCGAAGCTTTAAATGTCCAGGCGAAACGAAAAAGCGTCTGTCCGTCGCCTCGCCTGTCCACAAAAAGTTATCATCATCAGCATTGACTCGAGCTTCGTCGTCTTCTTCCGCAGTTTAAAGCCCCTGGAAAAAATGCAGGGGCTCTACCGCAGCTTAGGGATCCTACATGCAACGACGGCGTTGCAAGTAGGCTCCCTACCGCAGCTGGCTCTTTGGCGCCCCTCGGGTTGTGCTCGTGCTGAGCACGTGCTTGGGCCACTGCTCCCGGGTTTGTCGTCGTCTTCTTCCACAGCTGGCTGCGTTGTCACTAATCATTCCAGCGTAGAATTTCACTTCTCTTAATTCTGTCGTCGTAATGGGGAGGCCGCGTTTACGGGGGTATGAGCAATTGCTTAAATGGGTATGAGCCATTCATTGCCGTACGTAACGGATAGATTTAATTTTTAAGCAATTTAACTTCGAAGAATCGCAAGCGGCAATGGCGGGCGAATGCTGCTAAACACGCCGCCGAGCAAACTCAAAACTTCGAAAGCAAGCTACAACGGCGTAATGCGGGCATACCGTCAGTGATACCGTTTTCTCCGTCGCAGCCGAACGTGTGTGTAACCTCATAATTGAGAAATACTTTAATGAACCGTCGGGATTAACTCAGCAATAACCACCGGGGCCGTACGTTTCAGCTTTGCTGGTTGACCATCTGTACGGAGTGCTTGGGCGGTCATTTTTTTTTCTGTCTTTGCGCGCAGAAGTTGGCAGACAGCATCAGCGAGGACATGCTGCTCCGACAGATGAAGACGTGGATTCTGCGTGGTTGGCCACACCAACTGGGGCCGCAGCCGTACTTCACCCGCGGACACGACCTTACCATGAGTAAAGGACTAATTTACTGGGGTCATCGTGTAGTTCTGCCCAAATGCGCGCGGGCACTTATTCTGAGAAAACCGCACGACACCTACCCAGGCATGACTGCAATCAAGAGCCTGGCCCGTACGATGTTTCCATATCTCGGATTGGACCACGACAAAGAAAAGCTGGTACATAGCTGCCAGCAATGCGCGCAATGTTGGCGCATGCCAGCGGAACAGGTCCCTTCAAACTGGCAACAAGCGTTGGTCTTGCTGAGGTAGTAATTACAGTCATGTCTCACGAACACCGACGCGCACGAGCTCACAATGGAGCGGCACATTGGCACGATTGATAAGATCGGGTAACCGCGCGAATGAGAAGAAATTGCGGCTGACACGCAAGAGAGGCCCGTGAGCGTGCCTTTTTTTTTTCACTTCTTTTGTCAACTATAAGCGCGGAAACGCTATCGGTGCGAGCGCGCTCTTCAGATAACGCCGACGGAAAGAATCGCGCTGCCAGGCGTAACCTCGTTGTCTTCGAGAAAGTTCGAGAACTATATCGTAGGTACAGCGGTGAGCACTGTTAGGGTGAACACGCGAGCGCGTGGCCGACGGCACTGTCAGCGCCCCGTTACGGTCATCACTGGAAACATTGCGCATGCGCATCACGCCTTCCGCGAAATAATTGTTCCACCGCGCGCATGACGTCATGAATGCACTTGTTCGTCGTCTGCTAGCCGCATTTTTGTTTTCTAAGCCCATGCATCCTGCATTTTAAGATTTCTTTAAACATCTGTGCTTGAACAGAACAAGACAAAAAAACTTGTATATCTATGGGGGCGTGTCTATTCGTTCCCTTCAAAGTTGTTGTGCATGCAACGCCGTATATAAAACAACCAAACATCTTTCGCAGCCGTTCATTCTGTCGCCAGATCGTATTATGGCTAGGGTTCCCGATGATGAACGGCGCTCAATTGTCGATCTTTCCCTGAAAGGTTATTCCCAGCGGTATATTGGCGCTTTAGTTAATAGGCCCCTGAAGACTGTGAACAGGATAATTCAAGCCTACAAGTATGAAGGTCGCATTCAGGATGCACCCCGCGCGCCCCGCCTTAAAGCTACCACAGACGATGAAGACGCCCTCATAGTTGCAGCTGCTGTTCGTAACCCTTTCTTGCCAGCCCCAGCAATACGCGAGGACTTGGATTTGGACGTTTCGGACACCACTGTTCGACGTCGCCTGCGTACTGCGGGCCTTCGCAGTCGCGTCGCAGCGCAGAAGCCACTACTAACGGCGGCAAACAAGGACGCACGACGGCAGTTCGCTGAGCTGCACGAAGCATGGACATCAGAAGAGTGGGGTCGCGTCATCTTTTCGGATGAGTCGACGTTTTCGACGCGACAAGACCAAAGATTGCGTGTTTGGAGACTACCAGGCACACGGTGAGGCAAACTTCCTGCTTTGAAAAGCAATTGTTTTACTTAACGTCACAATGCCACGCAGGAACGACCCGGACAACGTGCAAGGTGTTTCTGCCAGTGGGAGATCGAGTGTGAACGTGTGGGGTGCTGTTTCAAGATATGGTTTAGGGCCCCTGCAACGTATACGTGGACACTTATCGTCGGAACAATACTGCAACATTTTGAACAATGTGCTGTTGCCATATGCGAGCAGTTTATTCCCAGACGGTGATTACCTGTTCCAACAGGACCGGTCACCGATACACACGGCGCGGGCTGTCAAGGAGTTCCAGGCGGAGCAGCACATGCAGCTACTGGAATGGCCTCCGAAAGGAGCGGACCTGAATGTGATAGAAAACGTGTGGGGCCGTCTGAAAGCTTCTTTGGCAAGGAAGCCCCTTTATTCCGCGACTTCGGACCAGTTGTGGGCGCAAGTCAGCAACGAGTGGGAAAGGCTGAAAGCCGATCGGGAATATGTTCGATCACTTTACGACTCGTTACCGTCCAGAATAGCTGCAGTCGTTGCTGTAAGTGGTCACATGACTCGCTATTAGATTTGCTCATGTTTTTATATTTGTTCTCATGGTCTTGTTTAACTTGAATTGCAAAAGTGCAATTTTCTTGAATAAAAAGTTTAATAATTATCCCTCTTACACTCACTTTTTTCATTCACGCGCCAATCTTCAATCCAGATGGACCTTGAAATGCAGAAGGTATCAGCTCAGCGAAAAAAAAAATGCGGCTAGCAGACGACGAACAAGCGTATCGATGACGTGATGCGCGCGGTGGAAAGAGTGTTTCGCAAAGCACATGCTGCGCATGTGCAATGTTTCCAACGATGGCTGTTACGCGGCGCTGATAGTGCCGTCGGCCACGCGCTCGCGTGTTCACCCTAACAGTGCTCACCGCTGTACTTCCGAAGCGCGACTAGGGCACAGAAAATTCTGAGCGACTCTGTGTTGTGGCGGCAGGAAAATTTGCTCCTTGCGGACGCCTAACGTCCCAGTGTGAACTATAGGTAATCAAAGACGGCGTTGCAGAAACTTTGCAGAGAACGACCTTTACCAAGAGCAATCAGCCGGCAAGTGCCTCCAAGGTGGGTTCGAGCATGTCTCTTAAAACGCGCAAGAAAAATTGCGTTTCGAGAAATTTACTCGAATAGGGGCTGAACTTCATTGCCGGCCAACCTAACACTTAGCAAGATTGGTGTAGTTAGTGGTTAGTCCTGAATATGTATATAAATCCATTCATTGTTGTGTAGAGCGCGCAAGCAGCTGGCTAGGGAAAAACGAACACACTGATCAAGCGCTGCCGCTTACAGTGTGCAATCTTACACGGTCGCGCTTGAACCGTTGTTCAGGATATCAAAACCAGCAAGTACCATATATATTCGGAGTGCAGTATCTCACAGAAAACAGAGACGGCAGGCAGCGCGGTCCGTGTTGTATCGCTTCCAGCTGGGTTCCACTTCCCGCGATATAGCAACATTAATGACCACGTGAAGGGCGTTAACAATAGCACGCAACTTAATTCACTCTTGCGGCAAAAGTTGTGCATCATTAGTGCCACATTAAAAGACCTTCAGCCGCCGTCATCCAACTCGAATGAATAGCCGGTTTCTTGAATTCATTCGACTTCGGTTACATTAAACAAGGGCGTTGGTTCATATTCAAGTATATGTACAGCAAGTGCGTACTGAAAAATACAAATAAGGCCTATGTCTTTCGTTGTGCAAGTGATCAGCTAACGCGCACGCTAAAGAATCGCAAGCGGCGCAAGTTTCTTTACTTCCCTCTTTATCAAATCTGCAAGTTGTGCGAGTTGCTAGGCTATTATCGCGTCTCTGTCTTCATTCCTTTGTCACTGTTTGATTTCGGCAATTGCTTTGGACTGGGCGGTTGCCTTCGTCGCAATAGCAAACGATGTACCCTGCACTGATATCGCGGCTTGCTTTAACCTTGGCTGCCATTTCGCCATGCATGTGGTTGCGTCTAAGAGTGCTCACCTGCTTTCGCGAATGGCTTTTGCTTCTTTCGTCAAGCCGCAATTCACGCCGATTTTTCAGATGGACCACAGAGTGACTGAAAGAATGCCGACTGCTCGTGGTATGCAGGACTGCCCCGTAGCTCTTGGCTCGAACAACGGGTGGGACGGACAGCCAGGCCAAGTTCCCTTCTCAGCGGACAAGGTGAGAACAGTCCTGGCTGTTTCTTTCGACGTGAAGTAATTGCGCTCAGTGAACTTTTCTTGTAGCAGCTATGCGACTTGTGCCTTCCCCTGCTTTTAGCTGTAAAATGTTTTCTTTTTCCTGCTCGCGAAATGGTGTATCAAGCCTTATACAAATGCGCTAGAGTTGCCTCTTCAGTGCATCACGTCGCTGAATTTGATGTCGGTGCGTTTAAACATAACCTGTTCGTTCCTTATTCCTAAAGGCAATTTCAAAACTTTCTGAAAATGCATTCAAGGACTATTGCAGGCAGCTTTACGTTTTCCGACGTTTTGCCATGTTTTTTGCTGGTTTATGTCATGGCATATAATTTCGAGCTTCATTACTCCGTTTTTCTTTTTCGCTGTGATGAGACACTATTTGCCGTCACCTTTTCCAGAATGATTCATTTGTTGGGAGCTGCGGCTATGTTCGTGTGCTTCGCTTGCTTTTGCCTGTTTTTCATTTGGGTGAGTCTATTCTCCAGGCAGCCGGCAAAATTTATCAAACGAATTCCTGTCCATGTATTCTGGCGCTATGACCACCTCTGATGCATCTAACCAACCAGCCCAAAAAGTCGTACTTGAATTTCTCCCGACACTCACCTGTTATTGGCGCTCGGAAGTCACATGACAAACTGCCGGGAGAAAGTTCCGGGTAAAAACGGCCTGCAGGTGCGCCCAAATCTAACATAACCTAACGTAAACTAATCTCACCTTACATAACCTAACATAGCCTAACATAGCCTAACATAGCCACACATAACCTACCCTAACCTTCCGAGAGCCAATAGTAGGTGAGCGCCGGCAGAAATGTGTTGCAGGAATTCTCCTGGCTGCCGGGAGAATAGCCACTGCCTTTTCATTTCCTGTGCATTGTTTACCGTCCATCAGCCCATTAATGTCTTGCCAGAAAATACCAAGGCCCGTACCTTCGCGTTTTAGCTAGCGTTGCTGTATATGGGACAATGTAGGTGAATAACTATCATCGAGGCGCGTATGGCCGGTGGTTCGGGAGCAACATCTGAGGCGATCACTTCTTGGACGATCACACCGGATCTGTGCGAGTATACACCCAAAAGCGTTTCTGGCTCTGTGCAAAGCTCGCCATCCTACGGTGTACACAGTAGAAGGTAAAGGTTTCGTGACCTCATCTCTTTCACCGTGCTTCTCACATACGGTTGCGATCTCTTTTCTGTTTTGTTTTTCGTCGGTGCTGAGAATGAACGGAACGAGATCGACATGCTCCTGTCGTGCACGCATCTGTCGGGCAAAGGCGATGCTGACCTTTCGTGCGTCATCACCGGGTCCAGCGTGGAAGGCAGCGCGGTTGCCTATACGAGCCAGGCCAGCCAGGTGAGCGCATCGAAGATGTGACATGTTGCGTCGTAATCTTTCCATTGCTTTTCGATCTGCCATTGTAATTTCCGATAAAACGATTTCACCCACACTAAACTGTACGAAGTAAGGTTAGTCGTTTTATTACCCGCATAAACTGTTGTACACATTCGCTTACTAACTAAACTAGCAAGCACGTTGTCACGCGCGCACATTCTTCTTCTTTCTGGGGTTTTACGTGTCTAAACCAGTTCTGATTATGAGGCACACCGTAGTGGAGGGCTCCGGATCAATTTTGACCACGTGGGGTTCTTTAACGTGCACTACCGAAACCCAGGCGGTCAAAATTATTCAGGAGGCCTCCACTACGGCACACGCAAATACGAACTCATCTCACTCGATGGCCGCGGACACTCGCTGTTGTACCTTTTAATTGTTGTAGTTAGCATTCCTTCTGAACTTCACTCAGTTTGCGGTATGTTTGCGTGTCTATTGGTTTGTCTCTTTATCCGAATGTAACCTTTTTCACGCCAGCTTGGCTGACCGGTACTCCGTGGTCTATTGGTTAAAACATCGGGCTGCTGAGCTGAGCGAAGAGGTTCAAAACCATCCTTCGGATCAACTTGGGGCACTGTTTATGGGATGGTATGCGGTGTCCTCGATGAACTTCATTTACGCCATTTTCGGTCGATGTGTATGTTCTGCTCATTAGTGAACCTCTTTTACACCAACTTTGGTCACTGGCTATGTGCCATTACCCGCCGTGGTGGTGTAGTGGCCTTGGGGTTCGCTACTAAGTCTGAGGGCAGGCGCGAGATCAAATTCCGGCCGCGGTGGCCGCATTTCAATATGGCCGAAATGCAAAAACGCCCGTGTACCGTGCGTTGTGTGCCCGTTTAAGAACCCTCGGTGGTCAGAATTATTCCGGAGTGCCCCACTACCGGGTGCCTCCTAAACCGATCGTGGTTTTGGCACGTAAAAGCCCAACGTTTAATTTTTTATGTGCCATTGGGTACGTTTATACTTACACTGCCCATCAGTCAATATCATTGACGCACACTTAGGTAACTCGGTCATTTCAGTCAGCGTATTCCACGCCAACCTGGGTCACCTTTAACGGTCCGGTGTCTTGTTGCTGCCCTGCGGAATTGGTGGCCAGGCACTATGGTACCTGGCAGCCTTCCCCGTGAATCTGGTGGCCAGCTTTTAAGGTGAAAGCTTCAGATGAATCATGGGTAAAAAAATTTGTTGTCTGGCATTAGAGCACCAAAGTTCCTGGTGCCACTATGCCACATGGTGCCACCGTGCGTTGGTGCCACCATAGTGCCACCAACAAAGTTAGTGGGTTCGAGTGCCTTAAGTAACTCTACCTTAATCAAGAGTTAATTATGGCACTCGAGCGCACAACCTTTAATGGGAGTCGAACCCACGTCCTTCGGTGTTACTGAAGGCAAAGTTAGTTAAGGCACAGTTAATTAAGATAGAGTTGAGGTACTCGAACCAACGACCTTTGGTGGGAAAAACAAGTTATAGGAGGTAACAACGCATTCGAATGAGAAGGTCAAGTAATTTAATGAATGTCTCATGAGCGCGCAGGCTTTCGCCTCCATCCTCTTTAGCCGTATGCTACAGTGACTGTCAACTTTTCTTGCAGCCAGGTGTCTCGATGACCCTCCCCCTCACTACGTACTGCGGATCTGGCGTCTCGATGCCGGCCATGATGACCTCGTGTCCCGGTGTTCTAGCTGCGTGTCATCTTTCTGCGCGCCCCGTAGGCCTGATGGCCAGCGGTTTTTGTGGCCTCCATGCGTTAAGTAATCACAGGTGGCGAAATGTTTATTTCGATATATATTTCTATACCAAAAGACAAATTTGCAGAGCTGTTGGTTACCATGCAAAATCAGCGTCTAGGTTAGCTTCGTTCCTTTCCCGCTGTGATTTCGGCCATTTCATTGTAGTTATTGTTTTCGCTGCAATAACGGGCCAAGTATCCTAATTAGATATCGCGGGTGGCTTTCGCGTTGGCGGTCATTTTGCCAATGACAATGTGGTTGCGGGAAAGAGTGCTCACCAGCTTCCGTGAATTTCTTTAGCATATAACGTCCAGACGCAACTCACGCCGCCTTTTTGAAGACACCACGAAGTGGCTGGATCAACGATATCTGCTTGTTTATGGAGGCCATGCCCGTGAATTTTGGTCCAAACAACGCGGAGATGGACAGCCGGGCCAAGTTCCGATTCCTAGCAGAGGAGGTGAGCACAAACCATGTGACTGTTATCAATTACGCTCAATCAACTTTTGGTGTATAGCGGCCACTTGGCGTATCTGCGGTTAGAAAAATTTACTACAACTGCCTGTTCAGGGCAGCACGTTCTTGAAATTGATGCCACGTATAGCTAAAAAGTTGATGATAGAGTACTCAAAAAATACTGCAGGCAGGTTTACATTTGCTGTCGTTTCACCTTGGTTTTGATCGTTTCGATCGTGGCAGCATGACAGTAGTGCTGCTCCAACGCATTTGTCATAATTTATTTGAATAGAAACTTTTTAATAAGTGCTGCACAACTAACGGCGATGCGCTGCGCACAATTGTTTGATTTCTTGCTGTGCAACGAATATTTTCATGCAATGTTTACACAGTCTTCACCTCGCACAATTTTTAGACTTGTGCTCTACACCGACCGAAATGGAAACACCAAATCAGGCGGATGACCATTGTGAGAGGTCTTCGTCGAGATGTCAGAAGGACGAAGGCGATGTGTGATGGTTGTCGAGAGAAGAATACTGATGACTAGCGTATGTCAAAGATAAGCAGGACACATTTGTAATGACGCTTATTCGGAAGATATCCGGGTAAACTGCAATCTTGAGAAAGCGCAGTTGGACGCTTTGC